>NC_051323.1:0-122275 GCF_015220235.1 Choloepus didactylus
TGGTTTTGCAGAGTTCCAAAAGACCGCTTTCAAAAAGTTGTTTTTCAGCCCAGGGAAAACACATATAAGTGAATGAAAGCCATATTCAACATAGGTTTCAGAACTGTGTTACATACTGCTTTCACAGAGTTCCACGTGACTGCATCCAGAGAAGTTGAATTTCAGCCCAGAGTAAACACACAGAAGTAAATGAAAGCTGTACTCAACTTAGTTTTCTGAACTGTGTAACTTACTGCTTTCGCAGAGTTCCAATTGAACACTTTCAAAGAAGTTGTTTTTCAGCCCAGGTAAAACACATAGAAGTGAATGAAAGCTGTATTTAACTTAGTTTTCAGAACTGTGTAACATTCTGCTTTTGCAGAGTTCCAACTGACAGCTTTCAAAAAGGATACTTTTGAGCCCAGGTTAAACACATACAAGTGAATAAAAGCTGAATTCAACTTAGTTTTCAGAACTGTGTAACATACTTCTTTCACAGAGTTGCAAGTGACTGCATTCAAAAAGTTTTCTCAGCCCAGGGAAAACACATGGAAATGAATTAAAGCTGTTTCCACCTAAGTGTTGAGAACTGTGTAACATACAGCTTGCGTAGACTTCCAAGTGACTGCTTCCAAAAACGTTGTTTTTCAGACAAGGGAAAACACATAGAAGTGAATGAAATTGTATTCAAATTAGTTTTCAAAACTGTGTAACATACTGCTTTCACCGAGTTCCAGCAGACTGTTTTTAATAAAGTTGTTTTTCAGCCCATGGAAAACACATAGAAGTGAATGAATGTTGTATTCAACTTAGGTTTCAAAACTGTGTAACATACTACTTTCACAGAGCTCCAAGTGGCAGCTTTCAAAAAATTGGTTTTACAGCCCAGAGAAAACACATAGAAGTGAATGAAAGCTGCATTCAACTTAGCTTTCAGAACTGTGTAACATACTCCTTTCGCAGAGTTCCAAGTGACTGCTTTCAAAAAACTTGTTTTACAGCCCAAGTAAAACACATTGAAGTGAATGGAAGCTGCATTGAACTTAGTTTTCAAAACTCTGTAGCATACAGCTTTTGCAGAGTTTCAAGTGACTCCTTTCAAAAGAGATGTTTTTCAACCCAGGGGAAAAACATAGAATAGAATGAAAGCTGTATTCCACTTAGCTTTCAGAACTGTGAAACATACTGCTTTTGCAGATTTTCAAGTGACTCCTTTCAAAAAAGGTGTTCTTCAGCCCAGGGAAAACACCTAGAAGTGAATGAAAGCTGCATTCAATTCAGTTTTCAGAAATGTGAAACATACTGCTTTCCCTGTGTTCCAAGAGACTGCTTTCAAAAAAGAGTTTTTTGGCCCAGGCAAAACACTTAGAAGTGAATGAACATGGCATTCCACTCAGGTTTCAGAACCGTGTAACATACTGCTTTCACAGAGTTCCAAGTGCTGCTTTCAAAAAAGTTGTTTTTCACCCCAGAGAAAACACATACAAGTGGATGAAAGAAGTACCGAACTTAGTTTTCAGAACTTTGTAACATACTACTTTCACAGAGTTCCAAGAGAATGCTTTCAAAAAAGTTGTTTTTCAGCCCAGGGAAAATTCATAGAAGTAAATGAAAGCTTTATTCTACTTAGTTTTCAGAGCTTTTTAACATACTGTTTTCACAGAGTTCCAAGTGATGGCTTTCAAAAAAGTTGTTTTTCAGGCCAGGGAAAACACATAGAAATGAATGAAAGGTGTATTGAACTTAGCTTTCAGAGCTGTGTAACACACAGGTTTCACAGAGTCCCAAGAGACTACTTTCAAAAAATTTGTATTTCAACACAGGGAAAACACACAGAAGTGAAGAAAAGCTGTATTCAACATAGTTTTCAGAACCGTGTAACATACTTCTTTTGGAGAATTCCAAGTCACCTCTTTTGAAAAAGATGTTTTTCAGCCCAGGGAAAACACACTGAAGGGAATGAAAGCTGATACAAGCTAGTTTTCAGAACTGTGCAACATACTGCTTTCGCACAGTTCCAAGTGACTGCTTTCAAAAAAGTTCCTTTTCAGCCCACAGAAAACACATAGAAGTGAAGGAAAGCTGTATTCAACTTAGCTGTCAGAACTGTGTAACATTCTGCTTTCACAGAGTTTCAAGTGACTCCTTTCAAAAAAGGTGTTCTTCAGCCCAGGGAAAACAAATAGAAGAAAATGAAAGTTGTATTCAACTTAGTTTTCAGAACTTTGTAACATATTGCTTTCACAGTGTCCCAAGATAATACTTTCAAAAAAGTTGTTTTTCAGCACAGGGAAAAGACATAGAAGGGAATGAAAGCTTTATTCTACTTTGCTTTCAGAACTGTTTAACATACTGTTTTCACAGAGTTCCAAGTGATGACTTTCAAAAAAATTTTTTTTCAGAAAAAGGAAAGCACATATAAGTCAATGATAGGTGTATTGAACTTAGTTTTCAGAGCTGTGCGACATATGGGTTTCACAGAGTCCCAAGGGACTGCTTTCAAAATTTGTTTTTCAGCACAGGGAAAACACATAGAAGAGAATGAAAGCTGTAGTCAACATAGTTTTCAGAACCATGTAACATACTTCTTTCAGAGAATTCCAAGTCACCCCTTTCAAAAAAGGTGTTTTTCAGCCCAGGGAAATCACATAGAAGGGAATGAACGCTGAATACGAGTTAGTTTTCAGAACTGTGTAACATACTGCCTCCACAGCTTTCCAAGTGACTGCACTCAAAGAAATTGGTTTTCATCCCATGGTAAACACATAGAAGTGAATGAAAGCTGTATTCAACTTAGTTTTCTGAACTGTGTAGCATACAGCTTTCACAGAGTTCCAAGGGACTGCTTTCAAAAATGTTGTTTTTCAGCCCAGGGAAGACACATAGAAGTGAATAAAAGCTGTATTCAATTTAGATTTCAGAACTGTGTAACATACTGTTTTTTCAAGGTTCCCAGAGACTGCTTGTAAGAAAGATGTCTTTATGCCCACGGAAAACACAGAGAAGTGAATGAAAGCTGTATTCAACTCAGTTTTCAGGAAAGTGAAACATACTGCTTTCACAGTGTTGCAAGAAATTGCTTCCAAAAAATCTGTTTTTCACCTCAGGGAAAACACTTAGAAGTGAATGAAAGCTGCATTCATCTCAGTTTTCACTACTGTGTAACATACTGCTTTCGCAGACTTCCATGTGCTGCTTTGAAAAAACTTGTTTTTCTGCCCAGTGAAAAGACATAGAAGTGAATGAAAGCTATATTCAACTTAGTTTTCAGAACAGTGAAACATACTGCTTTTGCAGACTTCCAAGTTACTGCTTTCAAAAAGTGGTATTTCAGCCCACGGAAAACACATAGAAGTGAATGAAAGCTTTATCCAACTTAGTTTTCTGAACTGTGTAACATACTGCTTTCACAGAGTTCCAAGGGACTGCTTTCAAAAAAGCTGTTTTTCATCCCAGGGAAACACATACTAGTCATTGAAAGCTGTATTCAAACTAGTTTTCAGAATTCTGTACATATTTCTTTCACAGAGTTGTGAGTGAGTGCTTTCAAAAAAGTTATTTTTTAGCCCACAGAAAACACATAAAAGTGAATGAAAGCTGCATTCAACTTACTTTTGAGAACTCTGTAACATACTGCTTTTGCAGAGTTCCAAGTGACTGCTTTCAATAAAGTTGTTATTCAGCCCAGAGAAAACATGTAGAAGTGAATGAAAGCCGTATAGAACTTAATTTTCAGAACTCTGTAACATACTTCTTTCACAGAGTTGCAAGTGATTCCTTTCAAAAAAGTTATTTTTCAGCCCCGGGAAGACACATAGAAGTGAATGGCAGCTGTATTCCACTTAGTTTTCAGAACTGTGTAAGATACTGCTTTCACAGAGTTCCTAGTGACCGGGATCAAAAGAGTCTTTTTCAGCCCAGGGAAAATACGTAGAACTGAATGAAAACTGTATTCGACTTAGATTTCAGAACTGTGTAACACTTAGCTTTCACACAGTTCCAAGTGACCGCTTTCAAAAAGTTGTTTTTCAGCCCAGGAAAAACACATAGAAGTGAATGAAAGCTGTATTCAACTTAGGTTTCTGAAATGTGTAAAATACAGCTTTTGCAGAGCTCCAAGTGACTCCTTTCAAAAAGTTGTTTTTCAGCCCTGGGAAAACTCTTATAAGTGAATGACAGCTCTACTCCACTTTGCTTTCAGAACCTTCTAACATACTATTTTCACAGATTTCCAAGTGACTGCTTTCAAAAAAGTTGTTTTTCAGCCCAGGGAAAACACAGACTAGTGAATGGAAGCTGTATTCACCTTAGTTTTCAGTACTGTGTAACATACTGCATTGCAGAGTTCCTAGAGACTGCTTTTAAAAAAGTTGTTGATCAGCCCAGGGAAAACACATGGAAGTGAATGAAATCTGTATTCATTGTAGTTTTCAGAACAGTGTAACATACTGCTTTCCCAGAGTTCCTAGTGACTGCTTTCAAAGAAGATATTTTTCAACCCACAGAAAACACATAGAAGTGAATGAAAGCTGTATCCACCTTAGTTTTCAGAACTGTGTAACGTACTGCTTTCACATAGTTCCAAAAGACTGCTTTCAAAAAAGTTGTTTTTCAGCCCAGGGAAAACACATGGAAGTATATGAAAGTTGTATTCAAGTTAGTTTTCAGAATTGTGCAACTTATTGCTTTTGCAGAGCTCCAAGTGACTGCTTTCAAAAAAGTTGTTTTTCAAACCAGGGAAAAGACTTAGATGTGAATGACAGCTGTATTCATCTTAGTTTTCAGAACTGTGTAACATACTGCTTTTGCAGAGTTTCAGTTGACCGCTTTCAAAAAAGCTTTTTTTTCAACCCATGGAAAACCCATAGAGCTGAATGAAAGCTGTATTCAACTTAGTTTTCAGAACAGTGTATCATACTGCTTTTGCAGGGCTCCAAATGACTGCTTTCAAGAAAGTTGTTTTGCAGCCCAGGGAAGACACATAGAAGTGAATGATAGCTGTATTCAAATTAGATTTCAGAACTGTGTAACATATTGCTTTTGCAGAATTCCCAGTGACTACTTTCAAAAAAGTTGTTTTTCAGCCCAGGGAAAACACGTATAAGTGAATGAAAGCTGTATTCAACTTAGTATTCAGAACTCTGTAACATACTGCTTTCTCAGAGTTCCAAGAGACTGTTTCCAAAAAAGTTGTGTTTTGGCTCAGGGAAGACACATGGAAGTCAATGAGAGCTGAATTCAATTTAGTTTTCAGAACTGTGTAACATACTGCTTTCGCAGATTCCCACGTGACTGCTTTCAAAAAAGTTGTTTTCCAGCCCAGGGAAGACACATGGAAGTCAATGAAAGCTGTATTCAACTTAGTTTTCAGAACTGTGTAACATACTGCTTTCGCAGAGTTCCACGTGACTGCTTTCAAAAAAGTTGTTTTCCAGCCCAGGGAAGACACATGGAAGTCAATGAAAGCTGTATTCAACTTAGTTTTCAGAACTGTGTAACATACTGCTTTCACAGAGTTTCACGTGAGTGCTTTCAAAAAAGTTGTTTTTCAGCCCAGGGAAGACACATGGAAGTAAATGAAAGCTGTATTCAACTTAGTTTTCAGAACTGTGTGACATACTGCTTTCGTAGAGTACCATGTGACGGCTTTCAAAAAAAGTTGTCTTTAAGCCCAGGGAAGACACATGGAAGTCAATGAAAGCTGTATTCAACTTAGTTTTCAGAACTGTGTAACATACAGCTTTCGCACAGTCCCACGTGACTGCTTTCACAAAAGTTGTTTTTCAGCCTAGGGAAAACACTTAGAAGTGAATGAAAGCTGTATTTAATTTAGTTTTCAGAACCGTGTAACATACTGCTCTCACAGAGTTCCATGTGACCGCTTTCAAAAAAGTTGTTTTTCAGCCCAGGAAAAACACAAGGAAATGAATGGAAGCTGTATTCAACTTAGATTTCAGAACTGTGCAACGTGCTCCTTTTGCAGAATTCCCAGTGACTGCTTTCAAAAAAGTTGTTTTTCATCCCAGGGGAATCACATAGAAATGAATGAAAGTTGTGTTCAACTTAGTTCTCAGAACTGTGTTACATACCACTTTCGCAGAGCTCCAAGGGACTGCTTTCAAAAATGTTGTTTTTCAGCCTAGGGAAAAGACATAGAAGTGAATGAAAGCTGTGTTCAACTTAGTTTTCAGAACTGTGTAAAATACTGCTTTCGCAAAGTTCCAAGTGACTGTTTCCAAAAAAGTGATTTTTCAGCCCAGGAAAAGCCATACAATTGAATGAAATCTGCATTCAGCTTAGTTTTCAAAATGGAGCAACATACTGCTTTTTTACATTTCTAGTGACTGTTTTCAAATAAGCAATTTTTAAGCCCAAAATAGAGATGTAAAACTGAATGCTGTATTCACTATATTATTCCAAATGGAGAAACATGCTACTTTCAGAGAGTTCCAAATGGCTCTCTACAAAAAAGTGATTTCTTGGCCAATGAAATACAAATAGATTTGAAAGAAAGCTGGATTCATATTAGTTTTGAAAATGGAGCAACATACTGCTTTCACAGAATTCCAAGTGCCTTTTCTTATAAAAGTGGTTTTTCAGCCAAGGGAAAACACATAGAAGTGAATGAAAGCTGTATTCAACTAAGATTTCAATACAGAGCAACATAAAGCTTCCACAGAGTTCCAACTGACTGTTTTCAAAAGCAAAATTATGCAAACCAGGAAAATCACATTGAAGGGAATGAATGCTATGGTCAGCTTAGATTTCAAACAGAGCAACATACTGCTTTCATAGATTTCCAGGTGCTTGTTTTCTAGAAAGTGATTGTTCAGCCCTGGGAAAACACATAGAAGGGAAAGTAAGTTGCATTCAGCTTAGTTTTCAAAATGGAGCAACATACTGCATTCACAGTGTTCCAAGTGAGTGTTTTGAAACATGAAATTTTGCAACCCAAGAAATACACATAAAAGTGAATGAAACCTATAGTCAGCTTAGTTTTCGAAAGAGAGCAACATACTGCTTTCGCAGTGTTTGTAGTGCCTGTTTTCAAGAAAGTGATTTTTCAGCCCAATCAAAACACATAGAAGTGTACGAATGATGTATTCAGCTTAGTATTCAAAACAGAACAACATAAACCTTTCACAGGTTTCCAAGTGACTGTTTTCAAAAATGAAATTTTTCAACCCAGGAAAAACACATAGATGTGAGAGAAAGCCATCGTCAGCTTAGTTTCACAAGGGAGCTGCATACTGGTTTCACAGTGTTCCAAGTGCCTGTTTTCTAGAAAGTGATTTTTCAGCTCAGGAAAAACCAAAACACTAAAGGAGAGCTGTATTCACCACAGTATTCAAAACAGAGCAAGATACTGTTTTTGCAGGGTTCCAAGAGACTGCAATCAAAAATGAAATTTTGCAACCCAGGGAAAACCCAAAGAAGTGAAAGAAAGCTGCATTCAGCTTAGTTTTCAAAATGGAACAACATACTGCTTTGGCAGAGTTTGAAGTGCCTATTTTCAAAAAAGTGATTTATCAGCCCAGGAAAAACACGTAGCAGTGAATGAAAGCCACATTCAGATTAGTTTTCAAAACGGAGCAACATAATGCTTTTGCAGAGTTCCAAGTGACTGTTTTCAAAAAAGTGATCTTTCAGCCCAGGAAAAACACATAGAACTGAATGAATGTTGTGTTCAGCATATTATTCAAAATGGAGCAACATACTGCTTTCACAGAGTTCCAAGTGACTCTTTACAAAGAAGTGATTTCTTGGCCGAGGAAGAACACATAGTAGTGAAAGAAAGCTGCATTCATATTAATTTTCAAAACAGAGCAAGAAACTGCTTTCACAGAATTCCAAGTGCTTATTTTTAAAAAAGTGACTTTTCAGTCAAGGGAAAACACATAGAAGTGAATGAAAGCTGTATTCAACTAAGATTTAAATACAGAGCAACACAGAGCTTTCACAGAGTTCCAACTGACTGTTTTCAAAAATAAAATTATGCAAACCAGGAAAATCACATTGAAGTGAATGAAAGCTATGGTCAGCTTATTTTTCAAAATGGAGGAACATACTCCTTTCACAGAATTCCATGTGCTTGTTTTCAAGAAGGTGATTTTTCAGCCCAGGAAAAAAACATAGCACTGAATGAAAGCTATATTAAGCTTAGTATTCAAAATGGAGCAAGACAGGGCTTTTACAGAGCTCCTAGAGACAGTTTTCAAAAATGTGAT
Source organism: Choloepus didactylus (assembly GCF_015220235.1). Taxonomy (NCBI): domain Eukaryota; kingdom Metazoa; phylum Chordata; class Mammalia; order Pilosa; family Megalonychidae; genus Choloepus; species Choloepus didactylus. Next base: position 8,208 of record NC_051323.1, read on the forward strand.
TTTTCAGCCCTGAAAAAACACATAGAATTTAATGAAACCTGCCTTCATGTTAGTTTTGGAAACAGAGTAACATACTGCTTTCACAGAGTTCCAATGACTGTTTTTTAAAAAGTGATTTTTCAGACCATGAAAAACCATAGAAGTGAAAGAAAGCAACATTCAGCTTAGTTTTCAAAATGGAGCAACATACTGCTTTTGCAGAGTTCCAAGTGACTGTTTTCAAAAAAGTGATTTTTCACCCCAGGAAAAACACATAGAAGTGAATGAAAGCTGTATTGAGGTTAGTAAGAAAAACGGAGCAACCTAATGCTTTCAGAGATTTCCAAGTTACTGTTTTTAAAAAAGTGACTTTTCAGCCCAGGAAAAACACAAAGAAGTGAATGAAGGTTGTATTCATCTTAGTTTTCAGAAGGGAGAAACATACTGCTTATGAGAGTTTCAAAAAGTGATTTTTTGGAGCAGGAAATCACATAGAAGTGGAAGAAAGCAGCATTTAGCTTAGTTTTCAAAATGGAGAAACATACTGCTTTCCCAGAGTTTCAAATGACTGTTTCAAAAAGGAAATTTACAACCCAGGAAAAACACATAGAGGTGAATGAAAGCTGAATTTGGCATAGTTTTAAAAAAGGAGAAACATACTGCTTTCTCAGAGCTACAAGTGAATGTTTCCAAAGAAGAAATTATTCAGCCAAGGAAAAACCATAGAAGTGAAACAAAACTGCAATCAGCTTAGTTTTCAAGATGGGCAACATACTGCTTTGCAGAGTTCCAACTGACTGTTTTCATAAAAGGTATTTTTCAGCCCAGGAAAAACACATAGAACTGAATGAATGCTGTATTCAGCATAGAATATAAAATGGAGCAACATACTGCTTTCACAGAGTTCCAAGTGACTGTCTCCAAAAAAGTGATTTTTCAGCCTGGGATAAGCCATAGAAGTGAAAGAAACCTGCATTAAGCTCGGTTTTCAAAATGGAACAACGTACTACTTTCTCAGAGTTCCATGTGACTGTTTTCAAAAAAACGATTTTTTACCCCAGGAAAAACAAATAGAACTGAATGAATGATGTATTCAGCAGATAATTCAAAACAGAGCAGCATAATGCTTTCACTGATTTCCATGTGAGTGTTTGCAAAACAGTGTTTACTCAGCACAGGAAAAACATATAGAATTGAAAGTAAGCTGCATTCAGTTTAGCATTCAAAACAGAACAACATACTGCTTTTGCAGAGTTTCAAGTGACTCTTCACAGAAAAGTGATTTTTCAGCCCACAAAAATCACAGAGTTGAGAAAGAAAGCTTCATTCAGCTTAGTTTTAAAAACTGAGAGACATATGGCTTTCGCAGACTTCCAAGTCACTGTTTTTAAGCAAGTGATTTTTCACCCCAGGAAAAACAGATGGAAGGAAATGAAAGTTGTATTTAGCTTAGATTGAAAAACAGAGCAACATACTGTTTTTGCAGAGTTCAAAATGACTGTTTCAAAAAAGTGATTTTTCAGCCAGGAAAAACACAGAGAAGTGAATGAAAACTGCATTCAGCTTATTTTTAAAAATGGAGCAACATACTGATTTCAGAGAGTTCCAAGTGACAGTTTTGAAAAAAGTGACTTTTCAGCCCAGGGAAAACACACAGAAGTGAATGAAGGTTGTATTCAGCGTAGTTTTCAAAAGGGAGCAGCATACAGTTTTTGAGAGTTCCAGGTGACTGTTTTCAAAAATGAGATTTTTCAGCCCAGGGAATGAAATAGAAGTGGAAGAAAGCTGCATTTAGCTTAGTTTTGAAAATGGAGTAACATACTGTTTTCCCAGAGTTTCAACTGACTCTTTTAAAAATGTAATTTTGCAACCCAGGTAAAACACATGGAAGTGAAAGAAAGCTGTATTCAGTTTAGTTCTCAATACGGAGAAACATACTGCTTTTGCCGAGTTCCAAGTGACTGTTTTCAAAAAAATGATTTACCAGCCCAGGAAAAAGAGATGGAAGTGAATGAAGGATGCATTCAGAATAGTTTTCAAAACAGAGCAACATAATTCTTTCACCAAGTTCCAAGTGTCTGTTTCCAAAAACGTGATTTTAAAGCCCAGGATAAGCCATAGAAGTGAAAGAAAGCTGCATTCAGCTTAGTTTTCAAAATGGAGTAACATACTGCTTTCACAGAGTTCCAAGTGCCTGGCATCAAAAACGTAATTTTGCAACCCAGGAAACATGCATAAAATTGAATGAAAGCTCTGGAAAGATTAGTTTTCAAAACCTGGAAACATATTTCTTTCACAGACTTCCAAGTGACTGTTTTCAAAAAAGTGATTTCTCTGCCCAGGAAAAGCATGTAGAACTGAATGAAAGCTTCATTCAGCTTAGTTTTCAAAACAGAGCAACATAGTGGTTTCGCAGAGTTCCAAGTGACAGTTTTCAAAAAAAGTGATTTTTCAGCCCAGGAAATACACATACAAGTGAAAGAAATCAGTATCCCACTTAGCTTCAAAATGGAGCAACATACTATTTTTGCAGAGTTCCAAGAGACTGTTTTCAAAATGTTATTTTTCAGCCCAGGAAAAACACACAGAGGAGTGAAGGAAAGCTGCATTCTGCTTTGTTTTCAAAATGGAGAAACATACTGCCTTCCCAGAGTTCCAAAGTTTTCAAAAAAGTGATTTTTCAGCCCAGGAAATACACATACAAGTGAAAGAAATCAGTATCCCACTTAGCTTCAAAATGGAGCAACATACTGATTTTGCAGAGTTCCAAGAGACTGCTTTCAAAAATGATTATTCAGCCCAGGAAAGTCTCATAAAAGTAAAGGAAAGCTGTATTCAGCTTAGCATTCAAAACAGAGCAACACATTGCTTTTAAAGAATTCCAAGTGGCTGGTTTCAAAAAAGTAATTTTCCAAACCAGGAAAAATACATAGAGCAGAATGAAATGTCAAGACAGCTTAGTTTTCAAAACCTAGCAACATACCTTTTTCACAGAGTTCCATGTGGCTCTTTTCAAAAAAATGATTTTTCATCTCAGGAAATATGCATAGAAGTGACTGAAAGCTGCATTCAGGTTAGATTTCATTAACGAGCAACACACTGCCTTCTCAGAGTTCCAAGTCACTGTTTTTTAAAAAAAAGTGAATTTTCAGCCCAGGAAAATCACATAGAAGTGAATTAAAGCTATATTCAGCTTAGTATTGAAAACGTAGGAACATTCTGCTTTTGCAGACTTCCAAGTGACTCTTCAATAAAGTGTTTTTTCAGCCCAGGAAAAGCACAGCAACATACTGCTTTTGCATAGATCCATTTTTTTTCATAAAAGTTAAATTTCAGGCCAGGAAAAACACATAGCTGTGAATGAAAGCTGTATTCAGCTTATTATTCAAAAATGAAGGACATTCTGCTTCCACAGAGTTCCAAGTGAGTGTTTTGAAAAACATGATTTTGCAACCCAGGAAAGAAACAAAAGTGAATGAAAGCTATAGTCAGCTTAGTTTTAAAAATGGAGAAACATACTTCTTTCACAGAGTTTCCAGTAACTGTTTTCAAAAAAGTGATTTTTCAGCCCATGAAAAATACATAAAAGAGAATGAAAGTGGTATTCAGCTTAGTATTAAAAATGGAGCAACACAATGCTTTCACAGAGGTCCAAGTGGCTGTTTTCAAAAAAGTGACTTCTCAGCCCAGGAAAAACACATAGAAGTGAATGAAAGCTGTATTCAGATTAGCAGATTAGTATTCCAAAAGGAGCAACATACTGCTTTTTCCAAGTTCCAAGTGACTGTTTTACAAAAGTGATCTCTCAGCCCAGGGAAAACACTTAGAAGTGAATGAAGGCTGCATTGAACATAGTTTTCAAAACAGAGCAGCATACACCTCTCACAGAGTTCCATCTGACTGTTTTCAAAAAAGTGATTTTTCAGCTCTGGAAAAACACATAGAAGTAAAAGAAAGCTGCATTCATCTTATTTTTCAGAATGGGGCAACATACTGCTTACACAGATTTCCAAGTCACTGTTTCCAAAAATATAATTTTGCAAACCAGGGAAACACATAGAAGTGAATGAAAGATATATGCAGCTTAGTTTTCAAAACGGAGCATCATACTGCTTTCACAGAGGTCCAAGTGACTGTTTTCAAAGAAGTGGTTTTTCAGCCAAGAAAAAACACATAGAAGTGAATGAAAGGTGTATTTAGCTTAGTTTTAAAAATGGAGCAACTTACTGCTTTCACAGAGTTCCAAGTGACTCTTTTCAAAAAAGGGATTTTTCTGCTCCAGAAAAGCACATACAGGTGAATGAAAGCTGTATTCAGCTTTGATTTCAAAAAGGAGCAACATACTGCTTTTACAGAGCTCAAAGAGACTGTTTTCAAAAATGAATTTTCAGTCCAGGAAAAACAGGTAGACATGAATGAAGGCTGCATTGAGCTTACTTTTCAAAATGGAGCAACATACTGCTTTCACAGAGTTCCAAGGGACTGTTTTCAAAAAACTGATTTCTCAACCCAGGAAAAACACATAGAAGTAAATGAGAGCTTCATTCAGTTTTTTTTTCAAAATGGAGAAACATACTGCTTTCAGAGAGTTCCAAGTTTCTGTTTTCAAAAAAAGTGATTTTTCAGCCCAGGAAAAACATATAGGTGTGAATGTGGCCTGCATTCAGCGTAGTTTTGAAAACAGAGCAACATACTGCTTTCATAGAGTTCAAAGAGACTGTATACAAAATGTGATTTCTCAGCCCAGGAAAAATACATAAAAGTAATGAAAGCTGTATTCAGTTTAGTGTTCAAAACAGAGCAACATACTGCTTTTGAAGGGTTTCAAATGACTGGTTTTAAAAACGTAATTTTGCAACCCAGGAGAAATACATAGAATTGAATGAAAGCTCGAGACTGTTTTGTTTTCAAAATCTGGCAGCATAATGCTATCACAGAGTTCCAAATGACTGTTTTCCAAAAAAGTGTGTATCAGACCAGGAAAAACACATAGAAGTGAAACAAAGCTATATTCAGCTTAGAATTCAAAAGGGAGCAACATATTGCTTTCATAGAGTTCCACGTGATTGTTTTCAAAAAAGTGATTCTTCAGCCCAGAAAAACACATTGAAGAGAATGAAATCTGCATTGATCTTGGTATTCAAAACAGAGCAACATACTGCTTCCACAGAGTTTCTAGTGACTGTTCTCAAAAAAGTGATTTTTCATCCAGGAAAAACACATAGAAGTGAATGAAAGCTGCATTCAGGACAGATTTCAAAAAGAAGCAACATACTGGTTTCACAGAGTTCCAAGCGACTTTCAAAAAAGTGACTTTTCAGCCTAGGAAATACACATAGAAATGAATGAAACATGTATTAGGATTAAATTTCACAATGGAGAAACATTCTGCTTTCACAGATTTCCAAGTGACTGTTTTCAAAAAAGTGATTTTTCAGCCCAGGGAAAACACATGAAAGTGAAATAAAGCTGTATTCAGCTGAATATTCAAAAAGTCACAACATATTGCTTTCTCAGAATTCCTAGTGACTGTTTCCAAAAAAGTGATTGTTCACCCCAGAATAAACACATAGAAGTGAATGAAAGCTGCATTCAGCTTAGTTTTCAAAATGGAGCAACTTACTGCTTTCCAAGAGTTCCAAGTGACAGTTTTCAAAAAAAGTGATTTCTAAGCCCAGGAAAAACATGTAGAAGAGAATGAAACCTGTATTCAGCTTAGATTTCAAAATGGAGTAAAATACTGCTTTCACAGAGTTCCAAGTGACTGTTTTCAAAAATGTGATTTTGCAATATGGTAAAAATGCATAGAACTCAATGAAAACCATAGTGAGCTTAGTATTCAAAGTGGAGCAACAAACTGCATTTCCAGAGTTCCAAGTGACTGTTTTCAAAAACGTAATTTTCCAACCAGGAAAAACACATAGAAGAGAATGAATGCTGTATACACCTTAGTTTACAAAACTGAGAAACATATACCACGTTCAAGGACTTCCAGGTGACTGTATTCAAAAATGTTATTTCTCAGCCCAGGAAAAACACATAGAAGTGAATGAAATGTGTTTTTAGCTTAGTTTTCAAAATGGAGCAACATACTACTATCATAGAGTTAAAACTGACTGTTTTCAAAAAAGTGATCTTTCATCCCAGGAAAAACATATAGAAGTGAATGAAAACTGCATTCAGCTAAGTTTTCAAATCAGAGCAACATAGTGCTTTCACAGAGTTCCAAGTGACCATTTTCAAAAAAGTGATTTTTCAGCCCAGGAAAAACACATAGAAGTGAATGAAAGCTGTATTCAGCTTAGTGTTCAAAATGGAGCAACATACTGCTTTCCCAGAGTTCCAAGTATCTGTTTTGAAAAATGTGATTTTTTAACCCAGGAAAAATACATAGAAGTCAGTGAAAACTATAGTAAGCTTCATTTTCAAAAGAGATCAACATACTTCTTTTGCAGAGTGCAAAATGACTGTTTTCAAAAAAGTCATTTTCAGCCCAAGAAAGACACATACAAGTGAATGAAAGCTGGATTCACATTAGCTTTCAAAATGGAGCAACATTCTGTTTTTGCAGAGTTCCAAGAGACTGTTTTCAAAAAGTGATTGTTCAGCCAAGTAGAAACACATAGAAATGAAAGAAAGCAGCATTCAGCTTAGTTTTCAAAACAGAGCAACATACTGCTTTTGCAGAGCTCCAAGTGACTGTTTTCAAAAAAGTGATTTTCAGCCCAGGAAAACACATAGAACTGAATGAAATCTGTATTTATTGTAGTATTTGAAACAGAGCAACATATAGCTTTTGCAGAGCTCCAAGTGACTGTTTTCAAAAATGTAATTTTTCAACCCAGGGAAAACACATAGAAGTGAATGAAACATATACTAGGCTTAGTTTGCAAAATCTAGCACCACAATGCTATTGCAGAATTCCAAGAGACTGTTTTCAAAAAAGTGAGTTTCAGCCCAGGAAAAACACATAGAATTGAATGAAATCTGTATTCTTCTTAGTAATCAAAATGGTGCATTCATCTTTGGCAGAGTTCCAAGTGACACTTTTCAAAGAAGTGACTATTTGGCTCAGTAAAACACATAGAAGTACATGAAAGCTGCATTCAGCTTAGTTTTCAAAATGAAGCAACATACTGCTTTCCCAGATTTCCAAGTGATGGTTTTCCAAGAAGTGGTTTTTCCATGCAAGAATAACACATAGAATTGAATGAAAGCTGTACTCAGCTTAGTTTTCAAAATGGAGCAACATACTGCTTCCACAGAGTTCCAAGTGATTGTTTTCAAAAAAGTGATTTTTCTGCACAGGAAAGCACATAGAAGTGAATGAAAGCTACATTCAGCTTAGTTTTCAAAATGTAGCAACATACTGCTTTTGCAGATTTCAAAGTGACTGTTTGCAAAGAAGTAATGTTTCCACCGGGGAACAACACATAGAATTGAATGAAAGCTGTACTCAGCTTAGTTTTCAAAATGGAGGAACACACTGCTTTCACAGAGTTTCAAGAGACTGACTTCAAAAACTTAATATTCCAACCTAGGAAAAATACTTACAATTGAATGAAAGCTCTAGAAAACTTAGTTTTCAAAACCTAACAACATACTGCTTCCACAGAGTTCCAAGTGATTGTTTTCAAAAAAGTGATTTTTCTGCACAGGAAAGCACATAGAAGTGAATGAAAGCTACATTCAGCTTAGTTTTCAAAATGTAGCAACATACTGCTTTTGCAGATTTCAAAGTGACTGTTTGCAAAGAAGTAATGTTTCCACCGGGGAACAACACATAGAATTGAATGAAAGCTGTACTCAGCTTAGTTTTCAAAATGGAGGAACACACTGCTTTCACAGAGTTTCAAGAGACTGACTTCAAAAACTTAATATTCCAACCTAGGAAAAATACTTACAATTGAATGAAAGCTCTAGAAAACTTAGTTTTGAAAACCTAACAACATACTGCTTTCACAGAGTTCAAAGTGACTGTTTAGAAAAATGTGATCTTTCAGCCCAGGAAAAACACATAGAAGTGAATGCAAGCTGTGTTAAGGTTAGCTTTCAAAACTAGCAACATAAAGCTACCACAGAGTTCCAAGTGACTGTTTTCAAAAATGTCATTTTGCAGCCCAGGAAAAACACATACAAGTGAATGAAAGCTGCATTCAGCTTAGTTTTCAAAATGGAGTGTCATACAGCTTTTGCAGAGTTACAAGTGACTGTTTTCAAAACATTGATTTCTCAGCCTAGGAAAAACACATAGAAGTGAAGAAAACTCTATTCAGCTTAGTATTCAAAATGGAGCAACTTACTGCTTTCTCAGACTTCCAAGTGACTGTTTTCAAAGTACTGATTTTTCTGCCCAGGAAAATCACATGTAAGTGAAACAAACTGCATTCAACTTAGTTTTCAAAATGGAAAAACATCCTGCTTTTGTAGAGTTCCAAGTGACTGTTTTCAAAAAAGTGAATTTTCTCCCCAGGGAAAACACAGAAGTGAATGAAAGCTGCAGTCAGCTTAGTTGTCAAAATGGAGCAACATAACTGGTTTCACAGAGTTTCAAGTGAACATTTTCAAAAACCTAATTTTGAAAACCAGAAAAACACATATAGGTGAATGAAAGCTGTATTCAACTCAGTGTTCAAAATGTAGCAACATACTGCTCCCACAAAGTTACAAGTGACTGTTTTCAAAAAAGTGATTGCTCAACCCAGTAAAAACACATAGAAGTGAAAGAGATCTGCATTCAGCTTAGTTTTCAAAATGGAACAACACAATGCTTTCACAAAGTTCTAAGCGACAGTTTCAAAAAAGGGATTTCTCTACCCAGGAAAAAAATACAGATCTGAATAAAGCTGTATTCAGCTTCGCTTTCAATACAGAGCAACATACTGCTTTTGCACAGTTACAAAGTTTTCAAAAAAGTGATTTCTCCCCCCATGAAAAACACATAGAAGTGAATGAAATCTATATTCAGCTTAGTATTCAAATTGGAGCATCATAATCTTTTCAGAGAGTTCCAAGAGACTTTTATCAACAACATGATTTTGTAACCCAGTAAGAAAAAATGAAAGCCACAGTCAGCTTAGTATTCAAAGAGGAACAACATACTGCTTTCACAGAGTTCCAAGTGCCTGATTTCAGAAAAGTAATTTTCAACCAAGGAAAAACACATAGAAGTGAATTAATGCTGAATACACCTTAGTTTTCAAAATGGTGAAGCATACCGCTTTAGTGGACTTCCAGGTGACTGTATTCTAAAAAGGTATTTCTCAGCCCAGGAAAAACACCTAGAAGTGAATGAAAGCTACATTGAGCTTAGTATGCAAAATGGAGCAACATACTCCTTTCACAGAGGTCCAAGTGACTGTTTTCAAAAGAGTGATTTCTCAGCCCAAGAAAAACTCACAGAAGTGAAAGAAAGCTGCATTGAGCTTAGGATTCAAAATGAAGCAACATATTGCTATCGCAGAATTCCAAGTGACTGTTTGCAAAAACAAAATTTTACATCCCAGGAAAAACACATAGAATTGAATGAAAGCTGAATTCCGAATAGTTTTCAAAAAGTAGAAACAGAGTGCTTTTGCAAAGTACCAAGAGTGTTTTCAAAAAAGAGATTACTCAGCCCAGAGTAAACACATAGAAGTGAAAAAAAGATGCATTCAGCTTAGTTCTCCAAATGGCGCATCATACTGCTTTCACAGAGTTCCAGGTGACTATTTTCACTAAAGTGATTTTTCAACCCAGGAAAAACACACAGAAGTGAATGAAAACTGCTTTCAGCTTAGTATTCAAAACAGAGCAACATACTGATTTCACAGAGTTGTGAGTGACTGTTTTCAAAACTGTAATTTTGCAACCCTGGAAAAACACATGGTAGTGAATGAAAGCTATAGTCAGCTTAGTTTTCAAAACGGAAAGACATACTGCTTTCACAGAGTTCCAATTGACTGTTTTCAAAAAAATGATTTCTCAGCAAGGAAAAAAACATAGAAGAGAAAAACAGCTGTATTCAGCTTAGTTTTCAAAACAGAGCAACATAATGCTTTCACAAAGTTTCAAAGTTTTCAGAAAAGGAAATTCTGAGCCCATTACAAACACCTAGAAGCAAATGAAAGCTGTATTCAGATTAGTATTCAAAATAGAGCAACATACTCCTTTCACAGAGTACCAAGATTCTGTTTTCAAAAACTTGGTTTTGTAATGCAGGAAAAATCCACAGAAGTGAATGAAAGCTACAGTCAGCTTGATTTTCACAATGGAGCAAAATACTGCTTTTGCAGAGTTCCATGTGACTGTTTTCAAAAATGTGATTTTTTTCAGTCCAGGAAAAACACATAGAAGTGAATGAAAGCTGTATTCATCTTAGAATTCAAAATGGAGCCACACACTGTTTTCACAGAGTTCAAAGTGACTTTTTTCATGAAAGTGGTATCTCAGCCCATGAAAAACACATGGCAGTTAATGAAAGCGGTATTCAGCTTACTATTTAAAATGGAGCAACATACTGCTTTCACAGAATTCCAAGTGGCTGTTTTCAAAAAAGTGATTTTTCAGCATTGTAAAAAACCATAAAGGTGAATGAAAGCTACATTCGTTAGTTTTCAAAACTGAGCAACATAATGCTTTTGCAGAGTTTCAAGTGATTGAAAAGTGATTTTTCAGCCCAAGAAAAACACATACATGTGAATGAAAACTGCATTCAGCTTAGTATTCAAAACAGAGTAACATACTGCTTTCACAGAGTTGCAAGGAACTGTTTTCAAAATTAATTTTGCAACCCAGGAAATATAAATAGTAGTGAATGAAAGCTATAGTCAGCTTAGTTTTCAAAATGGAGTAACATACTGCTTTCACAGAGGTCCAATTGACTGTTTTCAAAAAGATAATTCTCAGCCTAGGAAAAACTCAAAGAAGTGAAAGAAAACTGTATTCAGCTTTGTTTCCAAAATGGAGCAACATACTGCTATCGCTGAGTTCCACATGTCTGTGTTCAAAAACGTAATTTTGCAACACTGGAAAAGCACATAGAAATGAATGAAAGCTGTATTTTGCTCAGTTTTCAAATGGAGCAACATATTGCTTTCACAGATTTGCAAGGGATTATTTTCAAAAAAGTGATTTTTCAGCCCAGGAAAAACATGTAGAGGTGAATGAAAGGTGCATTCAACTTAGTATTCAAAACTGAGCAACATACTGCTTTCACAGAGATCCAAGTGACTGTTTTCAAAAGAGTGTTCTTCAGCCCAGGAAAACTCACAGAAGTGAATGTATGCTTCATTCAGCTTAGTTTTCAAAATGGAGCAATTTACTGCTTTCATAGGTCTCATAGTGACTCTTTTCAGAAAAGTGATTTTTCAGCCCTGAAAAAGTATGTAGAGTGAATAAAAGTTGCATTCAGCTTAGTATTCAAAACACAGCAACATACTGCTTTTGCATAGTTGAAAGGGACTACTTTCAAAAACCTAATTTTGCAACCCAGGGAATATACTTAGTAGTGAATGAAAGTTATAGTCAGCTTTGTTTCCAAAACAGAGCAACAAACTGTTTTTGCAAAGGTCCAAGTGACTGTTTTCAATCAAGTGATTTTTCAGCCCAGGAAAAAAGCATAGAAGTGAATGAAAGCTCAGTTCAACTTAGTTTTCAAAACAGAGCAACATACTGCTTTTGCACAGTTCCAAGTTTCTGTTTTCAAAAAAGTGATTTTTCAGCCCAGGAAAAACACATGGACATGAACAAAAGCTAAGTAAAACTCAGTTTTCAAAATGGAGGAACATACTGCTTTCTCAAAGTTCCCACAGACTGTATTCAAAAAAGTGATTTCAACCCAGGAGAAGCACAAAGAAGTGAACAAAATCTCAGTTCAACTTAGTTTTCAAAACAGAACAACATAATGCTTTTGCAGAGTCTCAAGTGACTCCTTTCTAAAACATGATTTTCAGCCCAGAAAAAACACATAGAAGTGAATGAAACTGTATTCTGCTTAGTTTTCTAATGGAGCAACATACTGCTTTTGGAGATATGCAAGTGACTGTTTACGAAAAAGTGATTTTTCAGCCCAGGAAATACACATAGAAGTAAATGAAATGTGTATTCAGCTTAGTACTGAAAACGGAGCAACATACTGCTTTCACAGAGTTCCTAGTGACCGTTTTCAAAATAGCGATTTTTCAGCCAAGGAAAAACACTTAGAAGTGAATTAAAGCAGCATTCAGCTTACTTTTTCAAATGGAGCATCATACTGTTTTCACAGAGTTCCAATGGTTGTTTTCAATAAAGTGATTTTTCACTCAGGGTAAACACACAGAAGTGAATGAAGTTGGCATTGAGCATACTTTGCAAAATGGAGCCACATACTGCTTTCTCAGAGTTCCAAGTGACTGTTTTCTATAAAGTAATATCTCAGCCCAGGAAAAACACACAGAAGTGAATGAAAGCTGTAGTCAGCTTAGTTTCCAAAATGGAGCACCATACTGCTATCACAGAGTTCCAAGTGACTGTTTTCAAAAACATAATTTTGCATCACAGGAGAAGCACAAAGAATTGAATGAATGCTGTGTTCTGCTTAGTTTTCAAAATGAAGCACATACTGCTTTTGCAGAGTTCCAAATGACTGTTTTCAGAAAAGTGATTTTTCATCCCAGGGAAAACACATAGAAGTGGAAGAAAGCTGCATTCAACTTAGTTTTCAAAACGGAGGAACATACTGCTTTCGCAGATTTCCAAGTGACTGTTTTCAAAACAGTGACTTTTCAGCCCAGGAAAAACACATAGAAGTGAATGAAAGGTGTATTTAGCTTAGTATTTGTGCTGGTTTGAATGTATTGTGTCCCCCAAATGCCATTAACTTTGATGTAATCTTGTGGGGGCAGATGTTATCAGTGTTGAGTAGATTGTAATTCTTTGAGTGTTTCTTTGGAATGCACCCCACCCAGCTGTGGTTGATGTCTCTGATTGGATGATTTCCATGGAGGTGTTCCTCTGCCCATTCTGGGTGGGTCTAACTTGAATCATGGAGCCATACTGATGAGTCAACATAACAGACAGAACCCAGTGCAGCTGTGAGTGATGTTTTGAAGAGGAGCTACAGCCAAGAGGGACACTTTGAAGAAAGCACAGGAGCTGCAGATGAGAGACAGTTTGAAGATGGCCATTGAAAGCAGACTCATGCTCCAGAGAAGCTGTGAGAGGACAGATATCCCAAGTGCAACTAAAAGTGACATTTTTGAGGAACCACAGCCTAGAGAGGAATGTCCTTGGAGAAAGCCATTTTGAAACCAGAACTTTGGAGCAGACACCAGCCACATCCCTTCCCAGCTAACTGAGGTTTTCTGGACACCATTGGTTATCCTCCAGTGAAGGTACCTGATTGCTGATGTGTTACCTTGAACACTTTATGGTCTTAATACTGTAACTTTGTAACCAAATAAATCCCCTTTTATAAAAGCCAATCCATCTCTGGTGTTTTGCGTCCCCACAGCATTAGCAAACTAGAACAGATTTTGGAAACGTGAGTGGGGTGCTTTTGCTTCTGAGTTTGCAAATACCAAACATGTTGGAATGGCTTTCTAATGGATAAGGGGAAGATTCTGGAAGAATTGTGAGGAGCTTGATAGAAAAGTCCTAAAATGCTCTGAAAAGACCATGGAAATATGGACTCTAAAGGCACTTCTGATGAAGACTTGAACAGAAATGATGAATGTGTTATTGTGAACGGGAAGAAAGGCAAACCTTGTTTCAAAGTGGCAGAGACTTTGGCAAAATTGAGTCCTGGTGTCAGATGGAATAAAGAATTAGAAAGTGACAACCTTCAATACTTACCTGAGATCTCCAGAATACATGTGGAGGATGTACCCTGGCTTCTCCTTGCAGCTAATAGTACAATGCAAGCAGAAAGTGATAAATTTAGAACTGAAAACTTGAGTTCAAAACACCAGAAGGTGATGGTTTGGAAAATTATGGGCCTACAGGGGGTGGAATCCCAGAAGCTAGAGCCCAACATGAGGATTTAACCCAAGATGAAACTCAGACACCATTTCAGTACAAGCCAAGATTGGAAAAGGAGTTAAGCAGAAAGGATTTGTGGAAAATCCTATTGTCTGATGGCCTTGACCACTGTGTGCTTCATGTAAAGCCAACAGAATTTTTGCAAGGACTTTATAGACAGAGCCATTGCTGGTCTGGACTGGAGGAGACAGACAAGGAACAAATTAGATGAAAAATTTCTTCAAAGACAGAGCTATGGAAGTTGAGGGTGGGACTTTCACCTTGATGCTCAGGAAATGTTCTGCTACCCCAAGCCCCAAAGAGGGTTGAGCACATTCCCAGGGAATTGGGGAGAGCCTGGCTTCCTCCACACTGTTCTGAAGGGGTTGAATGTGTGCTCTGGAGATGGAAGGGAATACAGGTGCTATCCCAATGTTTGAGGAGGGTGGGACTGAGAAGATGGTCTCCCCAAAGTGTGGATATGTTGGAGAACTCACCTAAGCATTAGGAGAGGAAAGGACTGCCACAAAGGCCCATAGGAAGGGTTAGACTCCCATGCTCTCAAGCCTGAAGGATGCAACCTTGCTTTGTTAATGATTCTCAGACTTTGAAATCTAATGGAGTTTGTCCTGCAGGTTTTAGGAACTGTTTTGGTCCTGTTAATCCTGTTTTCCTTACTGTTTTACCCTATGGCAATGGGAATGTTTATCCTATGAATGTCCCTCCTTTGTATATTGGAAGCACATAATTTGTTCTAAGTTCACAGATCCACAGCTAAAGGAAAATTATGCCTGAGGACTGATCATGCCTATCAATGATTTTGATGGGATCTTGAACTTAACCATTGTTACTGAAATGATTTACATTTCTGTGATATTGTGATGGGATGAATGTATTTTGTATTTGGAAAGATAATGTCATTTTGGGGTCCAGGGGGTGGAATGTGCCAGTTTGAATGTATTGTGTCCTCCAAAAGCCATTATCTTTGATATAATATTGTGTGGGCAGATGTTATCAGTGTTGATTAGATTGTAATTTTTCAGAGTTTCTTTGGAATGTACTTCACCAGCTGTAGGTGATGACTCTGATTGAATGATTTACATGGAGGTGTTGCTCCACCCATTTGAGTGGTTCTAAGTTGATCAGTGGAGCCATATAGATGACCTGACATAACAGAGGGAACACAGTGCAGCTGTGAGTGATGTTTTGAAGAAGAGCTACAGTGAAGATGGAAACTTTGAAGAAAACCCAGGAGCTGCAGGTGAGAGACAGTTTGAAGAGAGCTGTTAAAAGCAGACTCATGCTTCAGAGAAGCTGAGAGAAGAGAGATATCCCAAGTGCAAATAAGAGTGACATTTTTGAGGAACTGCAGCCTAGAGAGGAACATCATGGGAGAAAGCCATTTTGAAACCAGAACTTTGGAGGAGACAGAAGTCACATATCTTCCCAGCTAACAGATGTTTTCCGGACAATATTTGCCATCCTCCAGTGAAGGTACCTGATTGCTGATGTGTTACTGTAGACACTTTATGTCCTTTAGAGAGTAACTTTGTAACCAAATTAACCCCCTTTTATAAAATAAAATCCATCTCCACTGTTTTGCATCCCCACAGCATTAGCAAAATAGAAGAGTTTTCAAAACAGAGCAATATATTGCTTTCGAAGAGTTCAAGTGACTACTTTCAAAAAAGGGATTTTTCATCCCAAGAAAAAACCCATAGAACTGAATGAAAGCTGCATTCTGCTTACTTTTCAAAAAGGGAGCAACGTACTGTTTTTGCAGAGTTCCAAGTGACTGTTTCCAAAAAGATTTTTCAGCCAAGGAGAAACTCATAGAATTGAAAGAAACCTGCATTCAGCTTAGTATTCAAAAAGGAGAAACAAAGCTTTTGCTGACTTGCAAGGGACTGTCTCAAAAATGTAATTTTGCAACACAGGAAAAACACACAGAAGTGAAAGAAAACTAGTCAGCTTAGCATTCAAAATGGAGCAACACAATGCTTTCACAGAGTTCAAAGTGACTGTTTTCAAAAAAGCAATTTTTCAGCCCAGAAAAAAACATAGAAGTGAATGAAAGCTGCATCCCACTTAGTTTTCAAAATGGAGCAGCCTACTGCTTTCAAAGGTTCTGTAGTGACTCTTTTCAAAAAAGTGGTTTTAAGCCCAGGAAAAACACAGAGTCAATGAAAACTGCATTCAGTTAGTACTCAAAACAGACCAACATAATTCTTTCACAGAGTTCCAAGTGACTGTGTTAAAAAATGTCATTTTGTAACCCAGGAAAAACACATAGAAGTGATTGAAAGCTGCATTCATCTTAGTTTTCAAAATGGAGCAAGATACTACTTTCACAGAGTTCCAAGTGATGGTTTCAAGAAAGTAATTTTTCTGCCAAGGAATAACATATAAAATTGAATGAAAGATGCATTCAGTTTAGTATTCAAAAAGGAGCAACATATTGCTTTTGCAGAGTTCCTAGTGACTGTTTTAAAAAAGTGATTTTTCAGCCCAGGAAAAACACATAGAAGTGAAGAAAGCTGTATTCAGTGTAGTATTCAAAACAAAGCAGCACACTGCTTTCACAGAGTTCCAAGTGACTGTTTTCAAAAAAATGATTTTTCAGCCTAGAAAAAACACATAGAAGTGAATAAAAGCTGTATTCTACTTGGTTTTCAAATTGGAGCAACATACAGCTTTCACAGGGTTCTAAGAGACTGTTTTCAAAAAAGAGATTTTACAGCCTAGGAAAACCACATAGAAGTGAAAGAAACCTGCATTCAGCTTAGTATTCAAAAAGGAGAAACAATGCTTTCACTGAGTTGCAAGGGAGTATTTTCCAAAATGTAATTTTGCAACACAGGAAAAACACAGAAGTGAAAGAAAACTATAGTCAGCTTAGCTTTCAAAATGGAGCAACATACTGCTTTCACAGAGTTTCAAGTGACTGTTTTCAAAAAAGTGATTTCTCAGCCCAGGAAAAACCCATAGAAGTGAAAGAAAACTGTATTCAGCTTTGTTTCCAAAATGGAGCAACGTACTGCTACCACTGAGTTCCAAGTGACTGTTTTCAAAAAAACTGACTTTTCAGCCCAAGAAAAACATAGAAATGACTGAAAGCTGCATTCAGATTAGTTTTCAAAATGGAGAAACGTACTGCTTTGGCAGAATTCCACATGACTGGATACAAGAAAGTAACTTTTTAGCCCAGGAAAAACACATAGAATTGAATGAAATGTGTATTCAGCTTAGTATTCAAAGCAGCAACATACAGCTTTTGCAGTGTTCTGGGTGATTGTTTTCAGAAAAGTAATTTTTAAGCCCAGGGAAAACTCCTAGAAGTGAAAGAAAGCTGTATTCAACTTGCTTTTCAAAACAGAGCAAGATAGTGCATTCACAGAGTTCCAAGGGACTGTTTTCAAAAAAGTGATTTTTTCCCCCCAGGAAAAACACACACAAGTGAAGGAAAGATTTATTCAGCTAGTATTCAAATCGATCAACATACTGCTTTTTCCAAGTTCCAGGTGACTACTTTCAAAAGGTTTTTCATCCCAGGAAAAATCCATAGAAGTGAAAGAAAGATGCATTCAGCTTAGTTTACTTTTCTTTTTTTTTTAAAGAAAATTTTATTTTGGTAACATACATACAACCTAAAATTTCCCCTTTTATACCTTTTCAAGTATACAATTCAGGTGTTAAATACATTCACAAATTTAGGCCTCCATCACCCCAAAGAGAAACTCTGAACCAACTAAGCATTCACTCCCCATTCTCCTCTCCCACTTACCCTAATAACCTGTTTTCTACTTTCTGGCTTTTTGAGTATGCATATTCTGCTGATTTCATATCAGTGAGATCATACAGTACTTGTCTTTTTGTGCCTGGCTTATTTCACTCAATGTGATGTCTTCAAGCTTCATCCATGTTGTTGCATGCATCAGAACTTCATTCCTTTTTATGGCTGAATAATATTTCATTCTATGTATACACCACATAGTGTCTATCTATTCATTCATTGGTGGACACTTGGGTTGCTTCCACCTTTTGGCTACCATGACTAGTGCTGCTAGAACATTGGTGTAAAATCATCTGTTTGAGTCTCTGCTATCAATTCCTTTGGATTTTCTGTACCAGTTTTATTTTATTACTTTGTTTAAATCTTCATTTTTTTGAGATATATTCACCTACAATGCAGTCATACAAAACAAATCATACATTTGATTGTTCACAGTACCATTACATAGTTGTACATTCATTACCCAAATCAATCCCTGACACCTTCATTAGCACACACACAAAAATAAAAATGTAGCTTATGAGGGGTGACAATGGGATTAGGAAAGCCATAAGGACCACACTCCCCTTTGTCTAGTTAATGGATGGATGAGTAGAGGGGTGGTGAAAGGAAACAAACAAACAGACAAAGGTACCCAGTATTCTTTTTTACTTTAATTGCTCTTTTTCACTTTAATTATTATTTTTGTAATTTTGTGTGTCACCTTAGCTTTCAAAACAGAGCAACATACTCCTTTCACAGAGTTCCAAGTAGCTGTTTTCAAAAAAGTGTTTTTTCAGCCCAGAAAAAAACTCATAGAAGTGAATGTATGCTGCATTCAGCTTAGTTTTCAAAATGCAGCAACCTACTGCTTTCATAGGTCTCGTAGTGACTCTTTTCAAAAATGTGATTTTTTAGCCCTGGAAAAACATTTAGAACAAATGAAAACTGCATTCAGCTTAGTATTCAAAACACAGCAACATACTGCTTTCACAGAGTTGCAAGGGACTGTTTTAAAAACCTTATTTTGCAACCCAGGAAATATACTTAGTAATGAATGAAAGCTATAGTCAGCTTTGTTTTCAAAACGGAGCAACATACTGTTTTTGCAGAGATCTAAGTGACTGTTTTCAATCAAGTGATTTCTCAGCCCAGGGAAAAAACATGGAAGTGAATGAAAGCTGAGTTCAACTTTGTTTGCAAGACTGAGAAATCTGCTTTCACAGAGTTCCAAGTGACTGTTTTCAAAAAAGTGATTTTTTAGCCCAGGAAAAACACATAGAAGTGAATGAAATCTCAGTAAAACTTAGTTTTCAAAGTGGAGTAACATACTGCTTTCTCAGAGTTCTCAAAGACTGTATTCAAAAAAGTGATTTCAGCCAAGGAGAAACAAATAGAAGTGAACAAAATCTCAGTTTAACATAGTTTTCAAAATGGAACAACGCTATGCTTCCGCAGAGTTAAAAGTGACAGTTTTAAAAGAAGTGATTACTCAGCCCAGGAGAAACACATAGATATGAACAAAACCTAGTTCAACTTAGTTTTCAAATGGAGCAACCTACTGCTTTCACAGAGGTCCAAGTGACTCTTCTCCCAACTGTAATTTTCAGCCCAGGAAAAACACGTAGAAGTGAATGAAAGCTCAGTTCAACTTAGTTTTCAAAATGGAGCAACATACTGCTTTCACAGAGTTCCAAGTGGCTGCTTTCAAAAAAGTGATTTTTCAGCACAGGAGAAACAAGGAGAAGTGAATGAAAGCCCAGTTCAACTTAGTTTTCAAAACTAAGTTGAACTAAGTTGAACAGCATACTGCTGTCACTGAGTTCCACATGACTGTGCAGAAACGTAAGTTTGCAACCCAGGAAAAGTAAATAGAGTTGAATAAAAGCTGTATTCTTCTTAGTTTTCTAATGCAGCAACATACTGCTTTCAGAGATTTGCAAGTGAGTGTTTTCAAAACATGATTTCCCAGCCCAGGAAATACACATAGAAGTGAATGAAAGGTGTTTTCAGCTTAGTATTGAAAATGGAACAACATACTGCTTGCACAGAGTTCCAAGTGACTGTTTTCAAAAAGTGATTTTTCAGCCCATGAAAAACACTTAGAAGTGAATGAAAGAAGCATTCAGCTTAGTTTTTGAAATGGAGCATCATACTGCTTTCACAGAGTTCCAATGACTGTTTTCAAAAAAGTGATTATTCACTCAGGGAAAACACACAGAAGTGAATGAAGGCTGCATTGAGCTTAGTTTGCAAAATGGAACAACATACTGCTTTTGCAGAGTTCCAAGTGACTGTTTTCAAAAAAAGTAATATCTCAGCCCAGAAAAAAACACACAGAAGTGAATGAAAGCTGTAGTCAGCTTAGTTTCCAAAATGCAGTAACATACTGCTATCGCAGAGTTCCAAGTGACTGTTTTCAAAAACATAATTTTGCAACCCAGGGAAAGCACATAGAATTGAATGAATGCTGTGCTCTGCTTAGTTTTTGAAATGAAGCACATACTGGTTTTGCAAAGTTCCAAGTGACTGTTTTCAGAAAAGTGATTTTTCATCCCAGGGAAAACACACAGAAGTGGAAGAAACCTGTATTCAACTTAATTTTTGAAATAGAGGAACATACTGCTTTCACAAATTTCCAAGTGACTGTTTTCAAAACAGTGACTTTTCAGCCAAGGAAAAACACATAGAAGTGAATGAAAGGTGTATTCAGCTTAGTATTTGTGCTGGTTTGAATGTATTGTGTCCTCCAAATGCCATTATCTTTAATGTAATCTTGTGGGGGCAGACGTTATCAGTGTTGAATAGATTGTAATTCCTTGAGTGTTTCTTTGGAATGCACCCTACCCAGCTGTGGTTGATGTCTCTGATTGGATGATTTCCATGGAGGTGTTCCTCTGCCCATTCTGGGTGGGTCTAACTTGAATCATGGAGCCATATTGATGAGCCAACATAACAGACAGAACCCAGTGCAGTTGTGAGTGATGTTTTGAAGAGGAGCTACAGCCAAGAGGGACACTTTGAAGGAAGCACAGGAGCTGCAGATGAGAGACAGTTTGAAGATGGCCATTGAAAGCAGACTTATGCTTCAGAGAAGCTGAGAGAGTACAGATATCCCAAGTGCAACTAAAAGTGACATTTTTGAGGAACTGCAGCCTAGAGAGGAATGTCCTTGGAGAAAGCCATTTTGAAACCAGAACTTTGGAGCAGACACCAGCCACATCCCTTCCCAGCTAACTGAGGTTTTCTGGACACTGTTGGCCATCCTCCAGTGAAGGTACCTGATTGCTGATGTGTTACCTTGAACACTTTATGGTCTTAATACTGTAACTTTGTGACCAAATAAACCCCCTTTTATAAAAGCCAATCCATCTCTGATATTTTGCATCCCCACAGCATTAGCAAACAATAACAGATTTTAGTACCATGAGAGGGGTGCTTTTGCTGCTGAGTTTGCGAATACCACACATGTTGAAATGGCTTTTTAAATGGATAAGGGGAAGATTCTGGAAGAATTGTGAAGAGCTTGATAGAAAAGGCATAAACTGCTCTGAAGAGACTGTTTGTGGAAATATGGACTCAAAGGTACTTCTGATGAAGCTTTGAACAGAAATGATGAATGTGCTATTGTGGGCTGGAAGAAAGGCAATCCTTGTTTCAAAGTGGCAGAGACTTCAGCAAAATTGAGTCCTGGTGTCAAATGGAATGAGGAATTTGAAAGTGACAACCTGGAATACTTAGCTGAGGAGATATCCAGAATACATGTGGAGGATGTAACCTGGCTTCTCCTTGCAGCTTATAGTACAATGCGAGCAGAGAGAGATAAACTTAAAACTGAACTCTTGGGTTCAAAAAACCAGAAGCTGATGGTTTGGAAAACTATTGGATTCCAGGGGGTGGAATCCCAGAAGCTACAGGCCAACATGAGGATTTAACCCAACATGAAACTCAGCCACCATTTCAGTACAAGCCAAGATTGGAAAAGGAGTTAAGCAGAAAGGATTTGTGGAAAGTCCTATTGTCTGATGGCTTTGACCCCTGTGCACTTCATGAAAAGCCGACAGAATTTTTGCAAGGACCTTATAGATAGAGCCATAGCTGGTCTGGACTGAAGGAGACAGACAAGGAACAAATTAAATGAAAAATTTCTTCAAGGTAGAGCTATGGAGGTCGAGGTCTGGTGCCAAGAGGCCTTGGGCTGGGAGAGTGGAGCAGCCCATATGCTTGGAAAGGGTGAGTTTGCCCTGGAGGTTGAGGGTGGGACTTTCACTTCAATGCTCAGGAAATTTTCTGCTACCCCTAACCACAAAGAGGGTTGAGCACATTCCCAGGGAATTTGGGAGAGCCTGGCTTCCTCCACACTGTTCTGAAGGGAATACAGGTGCTGCCCTAACGTTTGAGGAGGGTGAGACTGAGAAGGTGGTCTCCCCAAAGTGTGGATATACTGGAGAACTCACCTAAGCATTAGGAGAGGAAAGGACTGCCACAAAGACCCATAGGAAGGGTTAGACTCCCGTGCTCTCAAGCCTGAAGGATGCAACCTTGCTTTGTTAATGATTCTCAGACTTTGAAATCTAATGGAGTTTGTCCTGCAGGTTTTAGGAACTGTTTTGGTCCTGTTAACCATGTTTTCCTTACTGTTTTACCCTATGGCAATGGGAATGTTTATCCTATGAATGTCCCTCCTTTGTATATTGGAAGCACATAATTTGTTCTAAGTTCACAGATCCACAGCTAAAGGAAAATTATGCCTGAGGACTGATCATGCCTATAAATGATTTTGATGGGATCTTGAACTTAACTATTGTTACTGAAATGATTTAAGTTTCTGTGACATTGTGATGGGATGAATGTATTTTGTATTTGGAAAGATAATGTCATTTTGGGGTCCAGGGGGTGGAATGTGCCAGTTTGAATATATTGTGTCCTCCAAAATCCATTATTTTTGATGTAATACTGTGTGGACAGATGTTATCAGTGTTGATTAGCTTGTAATTCTTTGAGAGTTTCTTTGGAATGCACCTCAACCAGCTGTAGGTGATGACTCTGATTGAATGATTTACATGGAGGTGTTGCTCCACCCATTTGGGGTGGGTCTAAATTGATCAGTGGAGCCATATGGATGAGCTGACTTATCAAAGGGAACACAGTGCAGCTGTAGGTGATGTTTTTGAAGAGGAGCTACAGCCAAGAGGGAAACTTTGAAGAAAACACAGGAGCTGCATATGAGAGACAGTTTGAATACAGCTGTGAAAGCAGACTCATGCTCCAGAGAAGCTGAGAGAGGACAGATATCCCAAGTTCAAATAAGAGTGACATTTTGAGTAACTGCAGCCTAGAGAGGAACATCATGGGAGAAAGCCATTTTGAAACCAGGTCTTTGGAGGAGTCAAGAGTCACATACCTTCGCTGCTAACAGAGGTATTCCAGACAACATTTGCCATCCTCCATTGAAGGTACTTGTTTGCTGCTGTGTTATCTTAGACACTTTATGGCCTTAAGATTGTAACTTTGTAACCAAATGAACCCCCTTTTATAAAAGCCAATCCATCACTGGTGTTTTGCATCCATGAAGCATTAGCAAAGAAGAAGAGCATTCAAAATGGAGCAATGTACTGCTTTCAAAGAGTTCCAAGTGACTGTTTTCAAAAAAGGATTTTTCATCCCAGGAAATCCCATAGAATTGAATGACAGCTGCATTCCAGTTAGTTTTCAAAAAGGAAGCAACATAATTCTTTTGCAGAGTTCCAGGTGACTGTTTTCAAAAAAGAGATTTTTCAGCCAAGAAGAAACTCATAGAAGTGAAAGAAACCTGCATTCAGCTTAGTATTCAAAAAGAAGAAACATAGTGCTTTCGGTGAGTTGCAAGGGACTGTTTTCAAAAACGTAATTTTGCAACCCAGGAAAAATACACAGAATTGAAAGAAAGCTATAGTCAGGTTAGCTTTCAAAACAGAGCAACACACTGCTTTCACTGAGTTCAAAGTGAGTGTTTTCAAACAAGTGATTTTTCAGCCCAGGAAAAACACATAGAAGTGAATGTAAGCTGCATTCAGCTTAGTTTTCAAAATGGAGCAACCTACTGCTTTCAAAGGTTCTGTAGTGACTCTTTTCAAAAAAGTGGTATTTAAGCACAGGAAAAACACAGAGTCAATGAAAACTGTATTCAGCTCAGTATTCAAAACAGATAACATACTTCTTTCACAGAGTTCCAAGTGAGTGTGTTCAAAAATGTAATTTTGCAACCCAGGAAAAACACATAGAAGTGATTGAAAGCTGTATTCAGCTTAGTTTTCAAAATGAAGCAACATACTACTTTTTCAGAGTTCCAAGTGATGGTTTCAAAAAAGGGATATTACTGCCCAGGAAAAACACATAAAATTGAATGAAAGCTGTATTCAGCCTAGTATTCAAAAAGGAGCAACATACTGCTTTCACAGAGTTCCTAGTGACCGTTTTTAAAAAAGTGATTTTTCAGCCCTGGAGAAACACATAGAGGTGAAGAAAGTTGTATTCAGCATAGTATTCAAAATGGAGCAGCATATTGCTTTCACAGAGTTCCAAGTGACTGTTTTCAAAAGTGATTCTTTAGCCCCAGAAAACACATAGAAATGAATGAAAGCTGTACTGTACTTGGTTTCCAAATCCGAGCAAAATACGGCTTTTTTGGTTCCAAGTGACTGTTTTAAAAGGTGATTTCTCTGCCCCGGAAAAACACATAAAAGTGAATGACAGCTGTATTCAGCTAAGTATTGAAAACAGAGGAACATACTGCTTACACAGAGTTCCAAGAGACTGTTTTCAAAAAAGAGATTTTATAGCCTAGGAAAAACACACAGAAGTGAATGAAAGCTGCATTCAGGTTAGTTTGAAAGCAGAGCAACATAATGCTTGCACTGAATTCCAAGTGACTATTTAGAAAAAAGTGATTTCTCAGGCCAGGTAAAACCCATAGAAGTCAAAGAAAGCTGTATTCAGCTTTGTTTCCAAAACGTAATAACGTACTGCTACCACTGAGTTCCAAGTGACTCCTTTTCAAGAAACTGTCTTTTCAGCCCAAGGAAAACACATAGAAATGAATGAAAGCTGCATTCATATTAGTTTTCAAAATGGAGAAACATACTGCTTTCACAGAGTTCCACATGACTGGATTCCAAAAAGAGACTTTTCAGCACAGGAAAAACACATAGAATTGAATGAAATGTGCATTCAGCTTATTATTCAAAACAGAGAACATACAACTTTTGCAGTGTTCCAGGTGATTGTTTTCAGAAAAGTGATTTTTCAGCCCAGGGAAAACACCTAGAAGTGAAAGAAAGCTGCATTCATCTTAGTATTCAAAACGGAGCAAAATAATGCATTCACAGAGTTCCAAGGGACTGTTTTCAAAAAAGTGACTTTTCCCCTCAGGAAAAACACATACAAGTGAAGGAAAGACGTATTCAGCTAGTATTCAAAATGAACAACATATTGCTTTCTCAGAGTTCCAAGTGACTGTTTTCAAAAGATTTTCAGCCCAGGAAAAACACATAGATGCTAATGAAAGTTGTGTTCAGCTTAGTATTCAAAATGGAGCAACATAGTGCTTTTGCAGAGTTCCTAAGATTTTAAAGGGATTTCTCAGCCCAGCTATAACATATAGAAATGAATGAAAGCTGTATTCAGCTTAGTATTCAAAATGGAGTAACATATAGCTTTTGCAGAGTTCGTAGTGAATATTTTTGAAAAAGTGATTTTTCAGACCATTATAAACACATAGAAGTGAGGGAAAGCTGTGTTCAGCTTAGCTTTCAAAGGGGAGAAACATACTGCTTTCACATTGTTCCAATTGACTGTATTCAAAATGTGATTTCTCAGACAAGGTAAAACAAATAGAAATGAAAGTAGGATGAATTGAACTGAGTATTCAAAATGAAGCAATATACTGCAATCACAGAGTGCCAAGGGACTGTTTTCAAAAAGTAATTTTGGTACCCAGGAATAACACATAGAATTGAATGAAAGATGTATTCCACTTAGTTTTCAAAAGGGAGCAACATACTGCTGTCACAGAATTCCAAGTGACTGTTTTCAAAAACGTGATGTTTCAGCTGAGGAAAAACCCATAGAAGTGAATGAAAGTTGTACTCAGCTTAGTATTCAAAATGGAGCAACATAATTCTTTCACAGAGTTCCAATGGACTGTTTTGAAACCAGTGATTTCTCTGCCAGGATAAACACATAGAAGTGAATGAAAGGTGTATTCAACTTTGTATTCAAAATGGAGCAACAAATTGTACTTTCGATTGTTTACAGTACCATTACATAGTTGTACATTCATCACCTAAATCAATCCCTGACACCTTCATTAGCACACACACAAAAATAACAAGAATAATAATTAGAGTGAAAAAGAGCAATTGAAGTAAAAAAGAACACTGGGTACCTTTGTCTGTCTGTTTCCCTCCCCTACTTTTCTACACATCCATCCATAAACTAGACAAAGTGGTGTTTGGTCCTTATGGCTTTCCCAATCCCATTGTCACCCCTCATAAGCTACATTTTTATACAACTGTCTTCGAGATTCATGGGTTCTGGGTTGTAGTTTGATAGTTTCAGGTATCCACCACCAGCTACCCCAATTCTTTAGAACCTAAAAAGGGTTGTCTAAAGTGTGCATAAGAGTGCCCACCAGAGTGACCTCTCGGCTCCTTTTGGAATCTCTCTGCCACTGAAGCTTATTTCATTTCCTTTCACATCCCCCTTTTGGTCAAGAAGATGTTCTCCGTCCCACGGTGCCAGGTCTACATTCCTCCCTGGGAGTCATATTCCACGTTGCCAGGGAGATTCACTTCCCTGGGTGTCTGATCCCACGTAGGGGGGAGGGCAGTGATTTCACCTTTCAAGTTGGCTTCGAAAGTACAATTTGTTTTGTATGACTGCGTGGTATGTGAATATATCTCAATAAAATGATGATTTAAAAAAAAAAAAAAAGAGACAATTGATAATAAATAAAAGTAAAATAGCTTTTTAAACTGAATGTGAGAAGTAACATCTATACTGTACATTGATTTATTTATATCATGACAATCCTATTTTATATAATATATCACAAAATAGTATATGTTGTAGTGCAACTAATAAAATTAACCAATTTGAAAAAAAAAAAAAAAAAAAAAAAAAATGGAGCAACATACTGCTTTCACAGAGTTCCAATGGACTGTTTTCAAAAAAGGGATTTTTCAGTCTAGAAAAACAGATGGAAGTGAATGAAGGCTGCAATGAGCTTAGTTTTCAAAATGGAGCTACATACTGCTCTCATAGAGTTCCAAGAGACTCTTCAAAAACATAATTTTCAACCAAGGAAAAACACATAGAATTGAATGAATGCTGTATTCTGCTTAGTTTTCAAAATGCAGCACATTCAGGGTTTGCAGTATTCGAGGTGACTGTTTTCAGAAAGGTGATTTTTCAGTCCAGGAAAAACACACAGAGGTGAATGAAAGCGGTATTCAGCTTAGTTTTCAAAATGGAGCAACATACTGCTTTTGCAGAGTTCCCATTGGCTGTTTTCAAAAAAGTGGTTTTCTGGCCCAAGAAAAACAGATAGAAGTGAATGTAAACTGCATTCAGCTTAGTTCCCAAAATGGAGCAACCTAGTGCTTTCAGAGATTTCATAGTGTCTCTTTTCAAAAAAGTAATTTTTCAGCTCAGGAAAAACACATAGAGTGAATGAAAACTGCATTCAGCTTAGTATTTCAAACAGAGCAACATATTGTTTTGGCAGAGTTCCAAGTGACTGTTGTAAAAAACATAATTTGGCAACCCAGGAAAAACACATAGAAGAGACTGAAAGCTGTATTCAGATTAGTTTTCAAAACAGAGCAACATACTGCTTTCGCTGACTTCCAAGACACTGTTTTCTAAAAAGTGATTTTTCAGCCGAGTAAAAACACATAAAATTGAATGAAAGCTGTATACAACTTAGTATTCAAAAAAAAAGGAGCAACATACTGCTTTTGCAGATTTCCTAGGGACTATTTTCAAGAAAGTGATTCTTCAGGCCAGGAGAAACACATAGAAATAAAGAAAGCTATATTCAGCTTAGTATTCAAAATGGAGCAACATACAGCTTTTGCAGATTTCAAAGTGACTGTTTTCAAAAAAGTGATTTTTCAGACCAGGAAAAACACATAAAAGTGAATGAAAGCTGTATTCTATTTGGTTTTCAAAATGGAGCAACATACCACTTTCACAGCATTCCAAGTGACTGTTTTCAAATAGGTGATTTCTCAGCCCAGGAAAAACATATACAAGTGAATGATAGCTGTATTAAGCTAAGTATTCAAAACAGAGCAACATACTGCTTTCACATAATTCCAAGTGACTTTTCAAAAAAAGAGATTTTTCACTCTGGAAATACACATAGAAGTTAATGAAGGCTGCATTGAGCCTAGTTTTCAAATTGTAGCAACATACTGCATTCACAGAATTCCTGTGACTGTTTTCAAAAAAGTAATATCTCAGGTCAGGAAAAACACACAGCAGTGAATGAAAGCTGTATTCACTTTAGCTTCCAAAATGGAGTAACAAACTGCTATTGCAGAGTTCCAGGAGGCTGTTTTCAAAAATGTAACTTTCAAACCAGGAAAAACACATTGAATTGAAAGAATGCTGTATTAAGTTTAGTTTGCAAAGCAGAGTACATACAGCTTTTGCAGACATCCAAGGGACTGTTTTCAGAAAAGTGATTTTTGAGCCCTGGGAAAACACATAGAAGTGGAGGAAAGCTGCTTTCAGCTTAGTATTCAAAACAGAGCAACATTCTGCTTTCGCAGAGCTCCAAGTGATTGGTTTCAAAAAAGTGATTTCTGAAACAGAGCAAAACACATACAAGTGAATGAAATATGTATTCAGCTTAGTTTTTAAAATGGATCAACATACTGCTTCCACTGAGTTCCAAAGCTTTCAAAAAATGATTTCTCAGCCCAGCTAATGATATAGAAGTGAATGAAAGCTGTATTGAGCTAAATTTTCAAAATGGAGCAACATACTTCTTTCACAGAGATCCAAGTGACTGTTCAATAAAAAGTGATTTCTCAGCCCCAGAAAAACAAATAGAAGTGAATGAAAGCTCTGTTCAGCTTTGTATTCAAAACAGAGTAACATACTGCTTTTGCAGAGTTCCAAGGGAATATTTTCAATAAAGTGATTTCTCAGGCCACTATAAACACATGGAAGTGAAGTAAAGCTGTGCTCAGCTTAGTTTGCAAAAGGGAGAAACATACTGCTTTTGCAGAGTTCCAAGTGACTGTTTTTAAAAAAAGTGATTTCTCAGCCCAAGAAATACACATAGAAGTGAATGAAAGCTGTTTGCAGCTTAGTATTCAGAATGGAGCAACATACTGCTCTTGCAGAGTTCCAAGGGAGTGTTTTCCAAAAAGTGTTTTTTCAGCCCAAGAAAAACACAAAAGTGAGTGAAGAATGAATTGAACTGAGTATCAAAATGGAGCAACATACTGCTTTCGCAGAGTTCCAAATGAGTGTTTTCAAAAAAGTGATATCTGAGCACAGGAAAAACACTTAGAACTGAATTAAAGCACTATTCAGCTTAGTTTTCAAAATGGAGCAACATATTGCTATCACAGACTGCCAAGTGACTGTTTTCAAAAATGTAAATTTGCAACCCAGGGAAAACACATAGAATTGAATGAAAGCTGTATTCCACTCAGATTTCAATACAAAGCAACATACTGCTTTCACAGAGTTCCAAGTGACTGTTTCAAAAATGTGATTTTTCAGCTGAGGAAAAACACATAAAAGTGAAAGAAAGCTGCATTCAGCATAGTTTTCAGAATGGATCAACATACTGCTTTCTGAGGGTTCCAAGTGACTGATTTCAAAATAGTGATATTTCAGCCCAGGAAAAACACATACAAGTGAATGAGAGCTGTATTCAGCTTACTATTCAAAACAGAGCAACATACTTCTTTCACAGAGATCCAAGTGACTGTTTTCAAAAAATTGATTTTTCAGCCCAGTGAAAACACATAGAAGTGAATGAAAGTTGTATCCAGCTTAGTATCCAAAACGGAGCAACATACTGCTTTTGCAGAGTTCCAAAGCTTTAAAAAGGGATTTCTCAGCCCAGGTAAAACATATAGAAGTGAATGAAAGCTGTATTGAGCTAAGTTTTTTCAAAACAGAGCAAAATACTGCTTTCACAGTGTTCCATGTGACTGTTTTCAAGAAAGTGATTTTTCACTCTGGAAACACACAGAAGTGAATAAAGGTGGCATTGAGCTTAGTTTTCAGAATGATGCAACATACTGCATTCAAAGATTTCCAAGTGACTGTTCTCAAAAACCTAGTATCTCAGCCCAGGAAAACACATAGAAGTGAATGAAAGCAGTATTCAGCTTAGTTTCCAAAAAGGAGCAACATACTGCTATTGCAGAGTTCCAGGAGACTGTTTCCTAAAATGTAATTTTCAACCAAGTAAAAAACATAGAATTGAATGAATGCTGTATTCCGCTTAGTTTTCAAAACGGAGCACATACAGCTTTTGCAGAGTTCCAAGTGACACTTTCAGAAACGTGATTTCTCAGCCCAGGAAAAACACACAGAAATGAATGAAAGTTGTATTCAGCTTAGTATTCAAAACAGAGCAACATGCTGCTTTCACAGAGTTCCAAGTGACTGTTTTCAAAATGTGATTTCTCAGCTGAGGAAAAACACATAGAAATGAATGAAAGCTGCTTTAGCTTCATATTCAGAATGGAGCAACATACTGCTCTTGCAGAATTCCAAGTGACTGTTTTCAAAAATGGGATTTTTCAGCCAAGGAAAAATACATAGAAGTGAATGAAGGATGAATTGAGCTGAGTTTTCAAAATGGAACAACATACTGCGATCACAGAGTGCCAAGTGAATGTTTTCAAAAATGTAATTTTGCTACCCAGGAAAAACAAATAGAATTGAATGAAAGGTGTATTCTGCTTAGTTTTCAAAAGGGAGAAACATACTGCTTTCACAAACTTCCAAGCAACTGTTTTCAAAAATGTGATTTTTCAGCCAAGGAAAAACACATAGAAGTGAATGAAAGTTGTATTCAGGTTAGTATGCAAAATGGAGCAACATAATGCTTTTGTAGAGTTCCAAGTGACTCTTTTAATGAAATGATTTTCCAGGTTAGGAAAGACACATAATAGTGAAGAAAGCTGTATTCAGCTTTGTATTCAAAATGGAGAAACATATTGCTTTTGCAGAGTTCCAAATTACTGTTTTCAAAAAAGTGATTACTCTCCCAGGAAAAACACATAGAAGTGAATGATAGCTGTATTCACCTTCGTATTCACAATGGAGGAACATACTACTTTCTCAGAGTTCCAAGTGACTGGTTTCAAAAAGTGATTTTTCATCCCAGGAAAAAACACTTAGAAGTGATTGAAAGGTGTATTCAGCTTAGTATTCAAAATGAGGAACATATTGCTTTCACAGAGCTCCAGGTGACTGTTTTCAAAAAAGAGAATTCTCAACCAGGGTTAAACACATAGGCATGAATGGAATCTGTATTCAGCTTAGTTTTTAAAATGGAGCAACATAATGCTTTCACAGATTTCCAGGAGAATATTTTCAAAAAACTGATTTTTCAGACCATTATAAACTCATAGAACTGAAGGAAAGCTGTATTTAGCTTAGTATTCAGAATGGAGAAACACACTGCTTTCATAGTGTTCCAAGTGACTGTTTTCAAAATAGGGATTTTTCAGCCCAGGGAAAACACAGAAATGAATGAAAGCTGCATTCAGCTTAGTATTCAAAAGAGAGCAACATACTCCTTTTACAGAGTTGCAATGTACTCTTTTCAAAAATGTAATTTTGCAACCCAGTAAAACATAGAAGTGATTGAGAGCCATATTCAGCTTAGTTTTCAAAACGGAGCAACATACTGCTTTTGCCAAGTTCCAAGTGACTGTTTTCTAAAAAGTGATTTTTCAGCCAGGGAAAAACACAAAATTGAATGAAAAGTGTGTTCAGCTGAGTTTTTGAAAAGTAGCAACATACTGCTTTTGCAGATTTCCCAGTGACAGTTTTCAAAAAAGTGAGTCTACAGCCCAAGAGAAACACATTGAAGTGAAGGAAACTTTTCTACATAGTTTTTTCAAACCGGAGCAACATACTGCTTTTGCCAAATTCCAAGTGATTGTTTTCCAAAAAGTGATTTCTCACCCCAGGAGAAACTCATAGATGTGAACGAAAGCTGTGTCCATCTTTGTTTCCAAAACGAAGCAACATGCTTCTATTGCTGAGTTCCACGTGACTGTTTTCAAAAATGCAATTTTGCAACCCAGGAAAAACACATAGTACTGAATGAAAGCTGTATTCTGCTTAGTTTTCAAATGGAGCAACATACTGCTTTCACAGAGTTCAATGTGACTGATTTCAAAATTGATTTTTCAGTCTAGGAAAAACACATACAAGTGAAAGAAAGCTGTATTCAGCTTTCTATTAAAAATGGAGCAACATAGTGCTTTCATGGAGATCCACGTGACTGTTTTCAAAAAATTGATTTTTCAGCCCAGGGAAAATGCATGAAGTGAATGATAGTTGTATTCAGCTTAGTATTCAAAACAGAGCAACATAATGCTTTTGCAGAGTTCCAAAGATTATTAAGGGATTTCTCAGCCCAGCTACAACATGTAGAAGTGAATGAAAGCTGTATTAAGCTTAGTTTTCAAAACCTAGCAAGATACTGCTTTCACAGATTTCCAAGTGACTGTTTGAGGAAAAGTGATTTCTCAGCCCAGGAAAAACATATAGAAGTGAATGAAAGGTGTATTCAGCTTAGTATTCAAAATGGAGTAACATAGTGCTTTTGTGGTGTTGGAAGTGAATATTTTCAAAAAAGTGATTTTTCACACCATTATAAACATACAGAAGGGAAGAAAAGCTGTGTTCAGTATAGTTTTCAAAGGTGAGAAACATAGTGCTTTCACAGATATCCAAGTGACTGTTTTCAAAATGTGATTTCTCAGACCAGGAAAAACACATAGAAGTGAATGAAGGATGAATTGTGCTGAGTTTTCAAAATGGAACAATATACTGCAATCACAGAGTGCTAAGGGAGTGTTTTCAAAACTGTAATTTTGGTACCCAGGAAAAACACATAGAATTGAATGAAAGGTGTATTCCACTTAGTTTTCAAAAGGGAGCAACATACTGCTTTCACAGAATTCCAAGTGACTGTTTTCAAAAACATGATGTTTCAGCTGAGAAAAAATACATAGAAGTGAATGAAAGTTGTATTCAGGTTAGTATTCAAAGTGGAGCAACATAATGCTTCCACAGAGTTCCAAGTGACTCTTTTCAAGAAATTATTTTTCAGACTAGGAAAGACACATAGAAGTGAAGAAACCTGTATTCAGCTTGGTATTCAAAACGGAGCAACACAATGCTTTTGCAGAGTTCCAAGTGACAGTTTTCAAAAAAGTGATTTGTCTGGCCAGGAAAAAAATACAGAAGTGAATGAAAGTTGTATTCAGCTTTGCTTTCAATACAGAGCAACATATTGCTTTTGCAGAGTTTCTAGAGACTGTTTACAAAAATGTGATTTTGCAACCCATTAAGAATACATAGAACTAATTGAAAGCCATAGTCAGCTTAGTATTCAAAGAGGAGCAACATACTGCTTTTCCAGACTTCCAAGTGACTGTTTTCAAAAATGTAATTTTCAACCAAGGAAAAACACATAGAAGTGAATGAGTGCAGTATACACATTAGTTTACAAAATGGTGAAACGTACCACTTTCTTGGACATCCAGGTGACTGTATTCAAAAAAATTATTTCTCAGCACAGGAAAAACACCTAGAAGTGAATGAAAGCTGTATTCAGCTTAGTTTTTAAAATGGAGCAACATATTGCTTTTGCTGAGTTCCAAGTCACTGTTTGCAGAAAGTGATTAAGCCTGGAATAACACTGTACAAAATGAATGAAAGCTGTATTCTGCTTAGTTTTCAAATCAGAGCTACCTACTGGTTTCACAGAGTTTCAAGTCACTGTTTGCAAAAAGGTGATATTTCATCCTGGAGAACACCATAGAAGTTAATGTAAACTGTATTCAGCTTAGTTTTCAAAATGGAGTAACATATCACTTTCATGGAGATCCAAGTCACTGTTTGCAAAAAAGTGATTTTTCACTGTTGAAAAATGCCATAGAATTGAAAGTAAGCTGCATTTGGCATAGCTTTTAAAAAGGAGGAATATACTGCTTTTGCACAGTCTCAAGTCACTGTTTGCAAAAAAGTGATTTTACAGACTGGGAAAACACCATAGAAGTGAATGAATGCTGCATTCAGCTTAGCTTTCAAAATGGAACAACATACTGCTTTCATAGAGCTCCTAGTCACTGTTTGAAAAATGTGGTTTTTCAGCCTGGGAAAACTCCATAGATGTAAATGAAAGCTGTGTTCAGCTTGGTTTCATAATGCAGCAAAATACTGCTTTCACAGAGGTCCAAGACACTGTTTGTAAAAAGAGACTTTTATGCCTGGGAAAACACCATAGAAGGGAAAGAAAGGTGTATATAGCTTAGCTTTAAATACAGAGCAACATATTGCTTTTTCAGAATTCCAAGGTACAGTTTGCAAAAAAAGTGATTTTTCAGCCTGGGAAAACACCATAGAATTGAATGAAATTGTATTCTGCTTAATTTTCAAATCACAGCAACTTACTGCTTTCACAGAGTTCCAAGTCACTTTTTGCAAAAAGATGATTTTTCAGCCTGGGAATTCACAATAGATGTGAATGAAGGCTGTATTCACCTTCATTTTCAACATAGATCCAGTTTGTGCTTTCACAGAGTCCCAAGTCACTGTTTACAAAAAAGAGTTTTTCCAACCTGGAGATACACCATACATAGGAACAAAGGATGTATTCAGTTTAGTTGTCCAAACAGACCAATATACTGCTTTCACAGATTTCCAAGTCACTTTTTGCCAAAAAAATGATTTTTCAGCCTGGGAAAACACTATAGAAATGAATGAAGGTGTATTCACCTTAGTTTTCAAAATGGAGCAACATACTACTTTCAAAGGTTTCCAAGTCACTGATAGGAAAAAAGTGATTTTACTGCCTGGGAATACACCATAGAAATGAATGAGGGGTGCATTTTACATAGTATTCAAAACAGAGAAACATACTGCTTTCACAGAGTTCCTAGTCTCTGTTAGCAAAAAAGTGATTTTTCAGCATGGGAAAACACCATAGAAGTGAATGAAATCTGTATTCATCTTAGGTTTCAAATGCAGCAATATACTGCTTTCTCAGATTTCCAAGTAACTGTTTACAAGAAAGTGGTTTTTCATCTTGGAAAACACCATAGAAGTGAATGAAAGCTGTATTCCACTTAGTTTTCAAAACAGAGCAACATACTGCTTTTGCAGAGATCCATGTCACTGTTTGCATAAAAGTGATTAACATCCTGGGATAACACCAAGGAAGTGAATGAAAGCTTCATTGAGATTCTTTTTCAAAACATGACAGCATACCCTTTTCACAGAATTCCAAGTCAATGTTTGCAAAAAGTCATTTTTCAGCCTGGGAAAATACCATAGAAAAGAATGAAAGATGTATTTGGCTTACCTTTCAAAACAGAGCAACATTCTGCCTTCACAGAGTTAAAAGTGACTGTTTGCAAAAAAGTGACTTTACAGACTGGGAGAACACTGTAGAAGTGAATGAAAGCTCTATTCAGCTTAGTGTTCAAAATGCAGGAACACAGTACTTTCACAGTGTTCCAAGCAAATTTTGGCAAAAAAAGTGATTTTTCAGCCTGGGGAAACACCATAGAAGTGAATGAAATCTGTATTCAACTTAGTTTTCAAAATGGAGCAACATATGACTTTCACAGAGTTGCAAGTGACTGTTGCAAAAAAGTGATTTTTCAGCCTGGGAAAACACCATAAATGTGAATGAATGCTGCACTCAGTTTAGCTTTCAAAATGGAAGAACATACTGCTTTCAAAGACTTCCAAGTCACTGTTTCCAAAAAATGATTTTTTAGGCAGTGAAAACTCCATATGCTTGAATGAAAGCTGTATTCAATTCATTTTCAATACAGATCAACATTGTGCTTTCACAGAGTTCCAAGTCACTGCTTGCAAAAAAGAGTTTTTTCAGCCTGGAGAAACACCATACAAGTGAACCAAGTCTGTATTCTGCTTAGTTTCCAGAACAGACCAGCATACTGCTTTCACAGGATTCCAAGTCACTTTATGCAAAAAAGTGATTTTTCAGCCTGGGAAAACACAATTGAAATGAATGAAAGCTGTATTCACCTTAGTTTTCAAAATGGAGCAACATAATTTTTCTACAGATTTCCAAGTCACTGATTGCAAAAAAAGTGGTTTTACAGCCTGGGAATACACCATAGAAATGAATCAGAGGTGCATTTTACATAGTTTTCAAAATGGATAAACATACTGCCTTCGCAGAGTTCCTAGTCTCTCTTAGCAAAAAAAGTGATTCTTCAGCATGGGAAAACACCATAGAAGTGAATGAAAGCTGTAATCATCTTAGTTTTCAAAATGCAGCAATATACTGCTTTCACAGATTTCCAAGTAACTGTTTGCAAAAAAACTGATTTTTCAGCCTGAAAAACACCATAGAAGTGAATGAAAGCTGTATTCAGCTTAGTTTTCAAAATGGAGTGGCTTACTGCTTTCACAGAGATACAAGTCACTGCTTGCATAAAAGTGATTTATCAACCTGGGATAACACCAAGGATGTGAATGAAATCTGTATTCAGCTTAGTTTTCAAAAAGTTGTATCATACTACTATCCAAGAGTACCAGCTCACTGCTGGCAAAATAGTGATTATTCAGGCTGAGAAAGCACCATAGAAGTGAATGAAACCTGTATTCAACTTAGTTTTAAAAATGGAGCAACATATTGCTTTTGCAGAATTCCAAGTCACTGTTTCCAAAAAAGTGATTTTTAAGCCTGATAAAACACCGTACAAATGAATGAAAGCTATAATCTACTTAGTTTTCAAATTGGAGCAACTTAGTGCTTTCCCAGAGTTCCAATTCACTGTTTTCAAAATGGTGAAATTTTAGCCTAGGAATTCACCGTAGGTGTGAATGAAAGCTGTATTCAGCTTAGTTTTCAAAACCTAGCATTATATTGCTTTGGCAGATTTCTATGCCTCATTTTGCAAAATAGTATTTTTCAGCCTGGGGAAAAACCTTAGAAATGAAGGAAAGCTGTATTCAACATAGTTTTCAAAATGGAGCAGCATGAATTTTTCACAGAGTTCCAAGTCACTTTTTTAAAAATTGATATTTCATCTGGGAAAACACCATAAAATTGAATGAAAGCTGAATTCAGATTACTTTTCAAAATGGAGCAACACAGTACATTTGCAGTGTTCCAAATCACTCTTTGCTTAAAAGTGATTTTTCTGCCTGAGAAAAGTCTGTAGCAGTGAATGGTAGCTGTATTCACCTTAGTTTTCAATATAGAAAACACTGCTTTTGCAGAGTTCCTAGTCACTGTTTGAAGAAAACTTATTTTTCAAACTGTGGAAACACCATAGAAGTGAAAGAAAGGCGTAATCACCTTAGTTTTCAAAACAGAGCAACATACTGCTTTCACAGAGATCCAAATGACTGTTACTTAAAGTGATTTTTCAACCTGGGAAAATCCCATAGAGGTGAATGAAAGCTGTATTCAGCTTAGATTTCAAAACAAAGGAACATACTTCTTTCACTGATTTCCATGTCACTTTAGCAAAAAAAAGTGATTTTTCTGCCTGGCAGAAAACCAGACAATTGAATGAAAGATGTATTCAAGTTAGTTTCCATAAAATAGCAACATACTGCTTTCATAGAATTCCAAGTCACAGTTTGAATAAAAGTGACTTTCAGGCTGGAAAAACACCATAGAAGTGAAGGAAAGCCTTATTCAGCACAGTTTTCAAAATGGAGCAACATACTGCTTTTGCAGTTTCAAGTCACTGTTTTCATAAGATTGATTTATCAGCCTGGGAAAACACCATGCAAGTGAACGGAAGCTGTATTCAGCTTAGTTTTCAAAATGAAGCAACATACTGCTTTCACTGATTTCCATGTCACTTTCACAAAAATGTGATATTTCTGCCTGGCAAAATCCAGAGAAGTCAATGAAAGCTGTATTCAGGTTAGTTTTCAAAAAATAACAACATACTGCTTTCTCAGATTTCCAAGTCACTTTTTTAGAAAGAGATTTTTCAGCCTGGGGAAGCACCATTGAAGTGAATGGCAGCAGTATTCAGCTTAGTTTTCAAAGCATAACAACATACAGCATTCACAGATTTCCAAGTGACTCTTTGTAATAAGAGATTTTGCAGATGGGAAAAAAACTGTAGAAGTGATTGAAAGCTGTATTCAAATTAGTTTTCAAAATGGAGCAGCATACATCTTTTGCAGAGATGCAAGTCAGTGTTTGCAAAAAAGTGATTATTCAGCCAGGGAGAACACCATAGGAAATAATGAAATCTGTTTTATCTTTGATTTCAAAATGGAGCATCATACTGCTTTTGCAGTGTTCCAAGTCATTTTGGTATAATAGTGTTTTATTAGCCTGGGAAAACACCATGGATTTGAATGAAACCTGCATTTATCTTAGTTTGCAAAATGGAGCATTATAATGCTTCTGAAGGGCTCCAAGCCAATGTTTGCAAAAAAGTCATTTTTCAGCCTGGGAAAACACCAGATATATGAATGAAATCTATATTCAGCTAAGTTTTCAAAAGAGATGAACATACTGCTTTTGCAGATTTCCAAGTCACTCTTTGTAAGAAAGTGATTTCTCAGCCTTGGAAAACCTCATAGATATGAATGAAAGCTGTATTCTGCTTTGTTTTCAAAGTGGAGAAACATACTGCTTTCACAGAATTCCAAGTCACTGTTTGTACAGAACTGATTTTTCAGCCTGGGAAATCCCCAAAGATGTGAATACAAGCTGTATTCAGCTTACTTTTCAAAAAAGGAGCAACATAATGCATTTGCAGGGTTCCAAGTCACTGTTTGCAAACAAGTGATTTTTGAGCCTGGGAAAACAATCTAGAAGTGAATAAAATCTTTATTCAACTTCATTCTCAAAATGGTGCAACATAATGCATTCACAGAGTTCCTAGTCACTGTGTGCATAAAAGTGATTTTTGACTCTGGGAAAACACTGTAGAAGTGAATGAAAGCTGTATTCATCTTAGTTTTCAAAACAGAGAAACATACTTCTTTCTCTGATTTCCAAGTGACTTTTGCAAAACAGTGATTTTTCAGCCTGGCAAAAAACCAAAGAAGTGAATGAAAGCTGTGTTCAGGTCAATTTTCAAAAAAGAGCAACATAATGCTTTCACAGATTTCCAAGTCACTGTTTGTAAGAAAGAAATTTTTCAGCCTGGGAAAGAACCATAGAAGTGAGTAACAGCTGTATTCAGCTTAGCTTTCAAAATGGAGCATCATATTACTTTCACAGAGTTCGAAGTCACAGCTAGCAAAAAATATTTTTCCACACAGGAAAAGACAATAGAAGTGAAGGAAAGCTGTATTCAGCATAGTTTTCAAAACAGAGCAACTTGTGTGTTTCATAGAGTTCCAAGTCACCTTTGCAAAAATTGAGTTTTCAGCTGGGAAAACACCATAGAATTAAATGATGGCTGTTTTTAGCTTAGTTTTCAAAATGGAGCAACACACTGCTTTTGCAGAGTTCCAAGTTACTGTTTGCAAAAAAGTAATTTTTCTGCCTGGAAATACACCATAGAAGTGAATGAAAGCTGTATTCACCTAGTTTTCAAAACAGAGCAACATACAGCTTTCCCAGAGTTCCATGTCACTCTTTGCAAAAAAGTAATATATCAGCCAGGGGAAACACCATGGATGTTGGTGAAAGCTGTATGCATTTTAGTTTGCAAAATGGAGCATCATACAGCTTTCACAGAGCTCCAAGCCACTGTTTGCAATAAAGTGATTTTTCAGCCTGGGAAAACCCCATAGAAGTGAATGAAAGCTGTATTCACCTAGTTCTCAAAATGGAGAAAAATAATGCTTTCAAGTAGTTCCAAGTCAGTGTATGCCAAAAAGTGATTTTCTTCCTGGGAAAATACCATAGAAAGAATGTAAGGTGTAAACAACTTTGTTTTGAAAAAGGAGTAACATACTGCTTTTGCAGATTTCCAAGTTGCTGTTTGCAAAAAAGTGATTTTTCCACCTGGAAATATAGCATGGATTTGAATGAAAACTGTATTCAGATTAGTTTTCAAAATGGAGAAGTGTACTCTTTTCATGGAAATCAAGTCACTTTTCCAAAAAGTGATTGGCAAAACACAAGAGAAATAAATAAAAGCTGTATGCGTGTCAGTTTTCAGAAAATAGCAACATACTTGTTTTGCAGATTTCCAAGACACTGTTCACAAAAAAGTGGCTTTTCAGCCTGGGAAATCCCCATAGAAGTTAATGAAAGCAGTATTCAGCATAGTTTTCAAACAGGGCAAAATGTGCCATTCCCAGAGTTCCAAGCCACTTTGCAAAGGAGTAATTTTTCAGCTGGGAAAACATCATAGAAGTGACTGAAATCTGTATTCAACTTAATTTTCAAAAAGGGTCAACATAGTGCTGTTGTAGATTACCAAAACAGTCTTTGCAAATAAGTGCTTTTACAGCCTGGGAGTACACCTCAGGAGTGAATGTAAGTTCTATGCAGCTTTGTTTTCAAAAAGGAGCAACATACTGCTTTCATAGAGTTCCAAGTAACTGTTTGAAAAAAATGAGATTTTCAGCCTACAAAAACACCAGAGAAGTGAATGAAAGCTCTATTCAGTTTAGTTTTCAAAACAGCAAAATACTGCTTTCACAGGTTTCCAAGGAGCTGTTTGTAAAAAAGTTATTTTTCAGCCCAGGATAACACCATAGAAGTAAATTAAAGCTGTATTCAAATTAGTTTTGAAATGCAACAACATATGGCTTTCAGAGACCTCAAAGTCACTGTTTGCATAAAAGTGATTTTTCATCCTGGGAAAACCCCATAGAGTTGAATGAAAGCTGTGAAACTTTGTGTTCAAAATGGAGCAATGTATTGCTTTTGCAGAGTTCCAAGTCATTGTTTGCAAAAAGTGATTTTTCAGCCTGGGAAAACACCATAGAAGTGAAAGACAGCTGTATTCACCTTCCTTTGTAAAATGGAGTGTCATACTGGTTTTGAAGAGTTGTGAGTCACAGTTTCCAAAAACTGATTTTTCAGCCTGGAAAAACACCATAGAAGTGGAAGAAAGCTTTATTGAGCCTAGTTTTCAAAACAGAGCAGCACGTATCTTTCGTAGAGT
Organism: Choloepus didactylus; assembly: GCF_015220235.1. NCBI lineage: Eukaryota > Metazoa > Chordata > Mammalia > Pilosa > Megalonychidae > Choloepus > Choloepus didactylus. The sequence goes on from NC_051323.1 coordinate 49,278, forward strand.
TCTAAGTCACTTTTCAAATATTGAATTTCAGCTGGGAAAACACCATTGAAGTGAATGAAAGCTGAATTCAGCTTAGTTTTCAAAATGGAACAACATACTGCTGTCACAGAGTTCAAAGACAGTGTTTGCAAAAAAGTGCTTTTTCAGCCTGGGAAAACACTTTAGAAGTGAATGAAATCTGTATACAGTTTTGTTTTCAAATCAGAGCAACATACTGCTTTGAAGAGTTCCAAGTCAATGTATGCATAAGAGTGATTTTTCAGCCTGGGAAAATACCATAGAAGTTAATGAATGCTGTATTCAACTTTGTTTTCTAAAAGAAGAAACATACTGCTTTTGCAGTGTTCCAAGTCACTGTTTGCAAAAAAGTGATTATTCAACCTAGGAAAAACACACGGATGTGAATGAATGCTGTAATCTACTTAGTCCTCAAAAAAGAGCATCCCATGGAAAAGACATAGAAAAGAATGAAAGCTGCATTCAACTTAGTTTTCAGAACAGTGTAACATACTGCTTTCGCAGAGTTCCAAGTGACTGCTTTCACAAAAGTCATTTTTCAGCCCAGGAAAAACACATAGTAGTCAATGAAAGCTGTATTCAAGTTAGTTTCCAGAACTGTGAAACATACTGCTTTCACAGAATTCCAAGTTAGTGCTTTCAAAAAAGTTATTTTTCAGCCCAGGGAAAACACATACAAGTGAATGAAAGCTGTATTCAACTTAGTTTTCAGAACAGTGTAACATACTGCTTTCACAGAGTTCCAAGTGACTGCTTTCAAAAAAGTTGTTTTTCACCCAGGGAAAACACATAGAATTTTGCAGAATTCCAAGACACTATTTCCAAAAAAGTGACTTTTCAGCCTGGGAAAACAATCTAGAACTGAAGGAAAGCTGTATTCTTCTGAGTTTTCAAAAGAGAGCAATGTACTGCTTTCACAGAGTTGCAAGTCAATGTTTGCAAAAGGTGATTTTTCAGCCTGGGAAAACTCCATAACAGTTAAAGGTAGTTGTATTCAGCTTAGTTTTCAATATTGAGGAACACACCACTTTCACAGAATTCCAAGTTTGTTTGCACAAAAGTGATTTTCCAGACTGGGAAAACACCATAAAAGTGAATCAAAGCTCTATTTAGCTTAGTTTTCAAAACAAAGCAACATACTGCTTACACAGAGTTCCAGGTCAGTGTTTGCAAAAATTGATGTTTCAGCTGGGAAAACCCCATAGAAGGGAATGAAATCTGTACTCAGCTTACTTCTCAAATTGTAGCAACATACTGCTTTCAACAGAGTTCCAAATTACTGTTTGTTCTAAATGATTTTTTCAGCCTGGGAAACTTGATAACTGTGAATGAAAGCTGTGTTCAGCTGTGTTTTTAAAATGGAGCAACATTCTGTTTTCACAGAGTTCCAACTCACTGTTTTCAAAAAGTGATTTTTCAGTGTGGAAAACACCATAAAAGTGAATGGAATCTACATTCAGCTTAGTTTTCAAAATGGAGAAACATACTGCTTTCACAGAGTTCCAAGTCACTGTTTGCCAAAGAGTGTTTTTACCACATGGGAAAACACCAGTGAAATGAATGAAAGCTGTATTCAGCTTAGATTTCAAAACAGAGCAACATACTTCTTTCACAGATTTCCAAGTCACTGTTTGCAAAAAAAGTGAATTTTAGCATGAGAAAACACCAGAGAAGTGAAGCAAAGCTGTATTCATCTTTGTTTTCAAAACAGAAAGACACCTCTTTGGAAGAGATCAAAGTAACTTTTGCAAAAATTGATTTTTAAGATTAGCAAAACACAAGAGAAATGAATGAAAGCAGTATCCAGGTTAGTTTTCAAAAAATAGCAACTACTGGTTTCACAGATTTCCAAGTGACAGTAAGAAAGTGATTTTTCTGCCTGGAAAAGCACCATAGAAGTGAATGTAAGGTGTATTCAGCTTAGTCTTAAAAATGGAGCATCATACAGCATTCACAGATTTTAAAGTCACAGTTTACAAAAGAGTGACTTTTCTGACTGGGGAAACACCTTAGATGACAAGAGAAGCTGTATTCTCCATAGTTTTCAAAACAGAACAACATACTACTGTCACAGAAGTCCAAGAACTTGTTTGCAAGTAGTGCATTTTCAGCCTGGGAAAACACTTTATAAGTTAATGAAAACTCTATTCACCTTTGTTTTCAAAATGGAGCAACACACTACTTTCACAGAGTACCAAGTCACTGTTTGCCAAAGTGTGCTTTTTCAGCATGGGAAAACACAAGTGAACTGAATGAAAGCTGGATTCAGCTTAGTTTTCAAAACCAAGCAACATACTCTTTTCACAGATTTCCAAGTCACTCTTGTAAAACACTGATTTTTCAGCCAGGAAAGACACTATAGAAGTGAATTAAAGCTGTATTCAGCTTAGTTTTCAAAAAGATCAACATAATGCTTTCAGAGATTTCCATGTCTCTGATTCTAAGAAAGTGATTTTTCAGACTGGGAATACACCATAGAAGTTAATGCAAATGGTATTCAGCTGCGTGTCCAAAGTGAAGCAACATACTGCTTTCATGGATTTCCAAGTCACTGTTTGCAAAACATGATTTTTCAGCCTGGGAAGACAACAGAGAAGTGAAAGAAAACCGTATTCAGCTAATTTTTAAAATGGAGCAACATAATGCTTTCACAGAGTTCCAAGTCACTGTTTGCAAAAAAGTGATTTTTCAGCCTTGGAAAACATTATAGAAGTGAATGCCACTGTATACAGCTTAGATTTCAAAACAGAACAACATACTGCTTTCACAGATGTCCATGTCACTAGTTGCCAAAAATAGATTTTTCATTCAGGGACAACCCCAAAGATGTGAATGAAAGTTGTATTCAGCTTAGTTTTCAAAACGGAGTGACATACTGCTTTTGCAGAATTTCAAGTCACTGTTTGCAAAAAGTGATTTTTCAGCCTGGGAAAACCCCATAGAAGTGAATGAAAGCTGTATTCAGCTTAGTTTTGAAAATGGAGCAACACACTGCTTTCACTGATTTCCAAGTCACTTTTCCAAAAAAGTGGTTTTTCAGTCTGGGAAAACACCAGAGAAGTGAATGAAAGCTTTATTCAGGTGAGTTTTCAAACAAGAGCTGCAAAATGCTTTCACAGATATCCAAGTCAATGTTTGTAAGAGTGATTTTTCATCATGGGAAAGCACCATAGAAGTGAATGAAAGTGATATTAAGCTTAGTTTTCAAAACAGAGAATCATACTGCTTTCTCAGTGTTCCAAGAAACAGTTTCCAGAAAAGTGGTTTTTCATCCTGGGAAAACACTTTAGAAGTGAACAAAAGCTGTATTCATCTGAGTTTTCAAAACAGAGTAACATACTGCTTTCACAGATTTCCAAGTCAATGGTTGCAAAAAATGATTACCCAGCCTGGGAAAATACCATACAAGTGAATGAAAGCTGTATTCTTAGTCTTCAAAATGGAGCATCATACTGCTTTGGAAGAGTTCCAACACACTGTTTGCAAAAAAGTGATTTTCCAGACTGGGAGAACACCTTAGAATGAATGCAATCTGTGTTCAGCTTTATTTTCAAAAAGGAGCAACATACTGCTATTGCAGTGTTGCAAGCCACTGTTTGCAAAAAAGTGATTATTCAGCCTGGAATAACCCCACAGATGTGAATGAATGCTGTAATTTGCTTTGTTCTCAAAATGGAATAAAATACTACTTTTGCAGAGTTCCAAGACATTGTTTTGCAAAAAAGGTAAATTTTCAGCCTGGGAAAACAATCTAGAACTGAAGAAAGGCTGTATTCTTCTTAGTTTTCAAAAGGGAGCAATGTAATGCTTTTGCAGAGTTGCAAGTCAGTGTTTGCAAGAATTGATGTTTCAGTTGGGAAAACCCCATAGAAGTGAATGATATCTGTATTTAGCTTACTTCTCAAATTGTAGCAACATACTGCTTTCACAGAGTTCCAAATTATGTTTGTTTAAAAGTGATTTTTCAGCCTGGGATAACTTGATAGCTGTGAAAGAAAGCCATATTTAGCTTAGTTTTCAAATCAGAGAAACATACTGCTTTCACAGAGTTCCAAGTCACTGTTTGCCAAAGTGTTTTTACAGCATGGAAAAACACCAGTGAAGTGAATGAAAGCTGTACTCAGCTTGGATTTCAAAACAGAGCAACATATTGTTTTTGCAGATTTCCAAGTCACTCTTGGAAAACAGTGATTCTCCAGCTAGGAAAAACACCATAGAAGTGAATGAAAGCTGTATTCAGCTAAGTTTTCAAAACACAGCAACATACTGTTTTTGCAGAGTCCAAAAACAGTTTGCTAAAGATTTTCAGCCTGGAAAAACACATTAGAAGTGAATGAAAGCTGTATTCATCTTTGTTTCAAAATGGGTCAACATACTGCTTTCACAGATTTGCAAGTCCCTGTGTGTAAAAAGGGATTTTACAGCATAAGAAAACACCAGAGAAGTGAAAGAATCTATATTCACCTTAGATTTCAAAGAGTTCCAAGTTTCTGTGTGCAAAAAAAGTGATTTTCATCCTGTGAAAATACCACAGAAGTGAATGAAATATGTATCCAACTTTGTTTTCAGAAAGAAGCAACACACTGCTTTCATAGATTTCCAAGTCACTGTTTACATAAAAGTGAAACCCCACCGATGTGAATGGATGCTGTAAACTGCTTAGTTTACAAGATGGAGCAAAATATTGCTTTCACAGTGTTCCAACTCACTGTTTGTAAAGGGGATTTTTGAGCATGGGAAAACAATCTAGAAGTGAAGGAAATCTGTATTCAACTTAGTTTTCAATAAGGAGCAACATAATGCTTTCACAGAATTCCAATACACATTTTGCAAAAAGTGATTTTCCAACAAGGGAAAACAACATAGGAGTGAATGCAAACTGTATACACCTTGCTTCTCAAAACAGAGCAACATAATGCTGTGGCAGAGTGCCAGGCAGCTGTTGGTGTAAAAGTGATTACTCAGCTTTTGAAAACTCTGTAGCACTGAATGATTGATATATTCAGCATAGTTTTCAATATGGAGCAACATACTGCTTTCAAAGTGCCCCAAGTTTTTTACAAAAAAAGTAATTTTTCAGACTGAGAAGACACCATGGAAGTTAATGAAAGATGTATACAGCTAGGTTTCAAAATGCATAACATACTGCTGTTGCACAGTTCCAAGTCATGTTTGCAAAAATTGAATTTTCAGCTGGGAAAACACCACAGAAGTGAATGAAAGCTGTATTCAGCTGAGTTTTTAATATAGGCCAACTTACAGCTGTCACAGAGTTTGAAGAATGTTGCATAAAAAAGTGCTTTTTCTGCCTGGATAAACACTTTAGAAGTGAACAAAAGCTGTATTCATCTTAGTTTTCAAAACAAAACAACACATGGCTTTCACAGATTTCCAAGTCACTGTGTAAAAAACTGAGTTTTTAGCATGGGAAAACACTAGAGAAGTGAAGCAAAGCTGTATTCACCTTAGTTTTCAAAACAGAGAAACATACTTCTTTTGAAGATTTCCAAGTCACTTTTTCAAAAATTTGTTTTTCAGATTAGCAAAACAGAAGATAAATGAATGAACACTGTATAGAGGCTAGTTTTCATATAATAGGAACACACTGGTTTCAAAGATTTCCAAGTCATTGTTTGTAAGAAAGTGATTTTTCAGCCTGGGAAATCACCATAGAAGTGAATGTAACCTGTATTCAGCTTAGTATTCAAAATGGAACATCATAATGCATTCACAGAGTTTGAAGTCACAGTTGCAAAAGAGTGATTTTTCAGACTTGGAAAAGACCATAGGAGTCAAGGGAAGCTGCATTCAGCATAGTTTTCAAAATATAGCATCTTTCACAGAGTTCCAATTCACCTTTGCAAAAATTGAATTTTCACCTGGAAAAACACCATAGAAGTGAATGAAAACTGTATTCAGCTGAGATTTCAAAACAGAGCAACATATGGCTATTGCAGAGTTCCAAGAACTTGTTTGCAATAAAGTGCATTTTCAGCCAGAGAAAACACTTTAGAAGTAAATGAAAGCTGTATTCAGCTTCATTTTCAAAACAGAGCAACATACTACTTTCACAGAGTTCCAACTCAGTTTTCAAAAAAGTGATTTTTCAGTCTGTGAAAACACCATAAAAGGGAATGGAGGCTGCATTCAGCTTAGTTTTAAAAACCAAGAAACATACTGCTTTCACAGAGTTCCAAGTCACTGTTTGCCAAAGAGTGGTTTTCAGCATGGGAAAAAACCAGTGAAGTGAATGAAAGCTATATTCAGCTTAGTTTCCAAACTGAGCAACATACTGTTTACACAGATTTCCAAGTCACTCTTGGAAAACTGATTTTTCAGCTGGGAAAGACACTATAGAAGTGAAAGAAAGCTATATTCATCTCTATTTTCAAAATGGAGCAACATAATGATTTGGAGGAGTTCTAAATCTCTGTATGGAAAGAACTACTTTTTCAGTCTGGGAAAACACTATAGAAGTTTATGACAGCTGTATACAGCTTAGATTTCAAAAGGTAACAACATACTGCTTTCACAGATTTCCAAGTCACTGGTTGCCAAAACTTGACTTTCCATCCAGGGAAAACCCCCAAAGATGTGAAGGAAAGCTGTGTTCAGCTTAGTTTTCAAAATGGAGCAACACACTGCTTTCACTATTTTCCAAGTCACTTTTCCAAAAAAGTGGTTTTTCAGTCTGAGAAAACACCAGAGAAGTGAATGAAAGCTTTATTCAGGTGAGTTTTCAAACAAGAGCTACATAATTCTTTTACAGATATCCAAGTCACTGTAAGAAAGTGATTGTTCATCCTGGGAAAGCACCATAAAAGTGAATGAAAGTGGTAATCAGCTTAGTTTCAAAATGGAGAATCATACTGCTTTCACAGTGTTCCAAGTAACAGTTGGCAAAAAAGTGATTTTTCAGCCTGGGAAAACACCATAGAAGTGAAGGAAAGCTGTATTCAGCATAGTTTTCAAAACAGAGCAACACATCTTTTGCACAGCTCCAAGTCACTTTTGAATAAATTGATTTATTGGTTGACAAAGCACCATAGAATTGAATGAAAGCTGCATTCAGCTTAGTTTTCAAAATGAAGCACCATACTACTGCCACAGATTTCCAAGACACTCTTGGCAAAACAGTGCTTTTTCAGCATGGTTGTATTCAACTTTGTATTCAAAACAGAACAACAGACTGCTTTCACAGATTTCGAAGTCAATGGTTGCAAAAAAATTCAGCCTGTGAAGACAGCATAGAAGTGAAACAAAGCTGTATTCATCTTTGTTTTCAAACTGAGCATCACACTGCTTTGGAAGAGTTCCAACTCACTGCAAAAAAGGGCTTTTTCAGACTGGGAAAACACCTTAGAATGAATGAAAACTGTATTCAGCTTAGTTTTCAAAATGGAGCAACATACTCTTTTCACAGATTTCCAAGTCACTCTGGGAAAACTGATTTTTCAGCTGGGAAAAACACCATAGAAGTTAATGCATGCTGTATTCATCTTAGTTTTCAAAAAAAGATCAACATAATGCTTTCAGAGATTTCTATGTCACTGTTTGTAAGAAAGTGATTTTTCAGCCTCAGAAAGCACCATAGAATTGAATGAAAGATGTATTCAGCTGAGTTTTCAAAACAGAGCATCTTACTGCTTTTGCAGAGTCCCAAGTAGCAGTTTGCTAAAAAGTGATTTTTCAGCATGGGAAAACACCACAGAAGTGAATGAAAGCTTTATTCAGCTTAGTTTTTGAAACACAACTTACTGCTTTCACAGAGCTAAAACTCACTGTTTGCATAAAAGTGATTTATCAGCCTGGGAAATCACCATGTATCTGAATGAAAGTTGTATTCAGCAGATATTTCAAACTGGAGCAACATACTGCTTTCACAGATGTCCAACTCACTGTTTGACAAAAAGTGTTTTTTCAGACTGGGAAAACACCATAAAAGTGATGGAAAAGTGTAATGAGCATAGTTTTCAAAACAGAGCAACATGCTTCTTTCACAGAGTTCCAAGTCATTTTTGCAAAAATTGAGTTTCAACTGGGAAAACACCATAGAAGTGAATGAAAGCTGTATTCAGCTGAGTTTTCAAAACTCTGGTGCAGAGTTTGAAGCCACTTATTGCAAAAAAGTGCTTTTTCCACCTGGGAAAACACTTTAGAAGTGAATGAAAGCTGTATTCAGCTTTGTTTCAAAATGGAGGAATATACTGCTTTCACATATTTCCACATCACTGTGTGAAAAAAAGTGATTTTTAAGCATAGGCAAACACCAGAGAAGTGAAAGAAATCTGTATTCACCTTAGGCTTCATAACAGAGTAACACACTGCTTTCAAAGAGTTTCAATCTACAGTATGCAAAAAAGTGTTTTTCATGCTGGAAAAATACCATAGAAGTGACAGAAAGGTGTATACAACTTTGTTTTCAAAAAGGAGCAACATAATGCTTTCACAGATTTCCAAGTCATAGCTTGCAAAAAAGTGATTTCTCAGCCTGGGAAACACCATAGAACTGAATGACAGCTGTACTCAGCTTTGTTTGCAAGATGGAGCATCATACTGCTTTTGCAGAGTTCCAAGTCACAGTTTGCCAAAAAGTGTTTTTTCAGCATGGGAAACACCATAGAAGTGAAGGAAAGCTGTATTGAGCATAGTTTTCAAAAGGAGGCAACATGCATCTTTTGCAGAGTTCCAAGTCACTTTGTAAAAATTGAATTTTCAGCTGGGAAAGCACCATAGAAGTGAATCAAAGCTGTATTCAGCTTAGTTTTCAAAACCAAGCAACATCCTGCATTCACAGAGTTACAGGTCAGTGCTTGGAAAAATTGATTTTTCAGCTGGGAAAACCCCAGAGAAATGAATGAAATCTGTATTCATCTTAGTTCTCAAACTGTAGCAACATACTGCTTCCAAAGAGTTCCAAATTATTTTTCCTTAAAGTGGTTTTTCAGCTTGGGAAAACTCAATAGCTGTGAATGAAAGCTGTATCCAGCTTTGGTTTCAAATCAGAGCAACATACTACTTTTGCAGAGTTGCAACTCACTGTTTTCAAAAAAGTGATTTTTCAGCCTGGGAAAACACCATAGAAGTGAACTACAGCAGTATTCAACTTTGTATTTGAAATGGAGTAACATATTGCTCTTGCAGAATTCCAAGTCACTGTTTGAAAAACAGTGATTTTTCAGATGGAAAAAACTGTAAACGTGAATGGAAGTTGCATTCAGCTTAGTTGTCAAAATGCAGAAACATACTGCTTTTGCAGAGCTCCAAGTCTCTGTTTGCAAAAAAGTGATTATTCAGCCTGGGAAAACACCAGAGAAGTGAAAGAAATCTGTATTTATCTTTCTTTTCAAAATGGAGCAACATACTGCTTTTGCAGAGTTCTCACTCACTGTATGCAAATGAGAGATTTTTCAGCTTGGGAAAACACTGTAGAAATGAATGAAATCTGTATTCACCTTAGTTTTCAGAATGGAACAACATACTGCATTCACAGAGTCCAAAATCAGTGTTTGCAAAAAAGTGATTTTTCAGCCTGGGAAATCCCTACAGGTGTGAATGAAAGCTGTAATCTGCTTAGTTTTCAATATTGTGCAAAATATTGCTTTTGCAGATTTCCAAAACACTGTTTGCAAAAAAGTGATTTTTCAGCCAGGGAAAACAATCTAGAAGTGAAGGAAACCTGTACTCATCATAGTTTTCAAAAAGGAGCAACATAGTGCTTTTGCAGGGTTCCAAGTCACTGTTACCAAAAAGTGATTTTTCAGCCTGGAAAAACTCCATAGGAGTGAATGATAGTTGTATCCAGCATAGTTTTCAAAACATAAGAACATGCTTCCTTTTCAGATTTCCAAGACACTTCTAGAAAAATTGATTTTTCAGCTGGGAAAACAACATAGAAATGAATGAAATTTCTGCTAAGCTTACATTTCAAAATGGAGAAACATACTGCTTTTGCAGATTTCCAAACTACAATTTGCTTAAAAGTGATTTTTCATACTGGGAAAACTCCAAAGCAGCAAATGAAAGGTGTATTCAGCTTAGTTTTCAAAATGGAGCAACATATTGCTTTCACAGAGTTCCAAGTCACTGTTTGCCAAAGACTGTTTTCAGCCTGGGAAAATACCATAGAATTGAATGAAGTCTGTATTCAGCTTAGATTTCAAAATGTAGCAACATACTGCTTTTGCCAAGTTCAAAGTCACTGTTTGCACAAAAGTGATTTGTGAGCCTGGGGAAACAACACAGAATGAATGAAAGCTCTATTCTGCCTAGTTTTCAAAATGGAGCAACATGTTTCTTTCATACAATTCCAACACAGTGTTTTCAAAAAAGTGATTTTTAAGCATGGGAAAACATCATAGAAATACGTGACATCTGTATTCAGCTTAGTTTTCAAAATGGAGCAACATACTGCATTTTTAGAGTTCGAAGTTACTGTTTGCAAAAAAGTGATTTTTCAACCTGGAAATACAGCATGGAATTGAAGGAAAACTGTATGCAGCTTAGTTTGCAAAATGTAACATCATTCTGCTTTCACCAAGTTCCAAATCACAGCATACAAAAAAGTGAATTTTCAGCCTTGGAAAAACCCATAGAAGAGAATGAGTGGTATTCAGCTTAGTTTTCACAGTGGAGAAACATACTCTTTTCACTGATTTCAAGTCATTTTTGCAAAAACTGATTTTTCAGACTGGCAAAGCACAAGAGAAATGAATGAAATCTGTATCTAGGTTAGTTTTCAAATAATAGCAACATACTGGTTTCACAGATTACCAAGTCACTGTAAGAAAGTGATTTTTCAGCCTGGGAAAACACCATAGAAGTGAACGTAAGCTGTATTCAGCTTAGTATTCAAAATGGAGCATCACACTGCATTCACAGGGTTCAAAATCATATTTTGAAAAAGTTATTTTTCAGACTGGGAAAACACCATAGAATTCAAGGAAAGCTCTCCTCAGCATAGTTTGCAAAATGGACCAGCATGCATCTTTCAGAGAGTTCCAAGTCACTTTTGCCAGAATTGAATTTTCAGTTGGAAAAACACCATAGAAGTGAATGAAACCTCTATTCATCTGAGTTTTCAAAACAGAGCAACATACTGCTGAGGCAGTGTTCCAATACCTTGTTTGCAATAAAGTGCATTTTTAGACTGGGAAAATACTTTAGAAGTGAATGAAAGCTGTATTCAGCTTTGTTTTCAAATGGAGCAAAACACTGCTTTTGCAGAGTTCCAACTCACTGTTTTCAAATGTGATTTTTCAGCCTGAGAAAACACCATAAAAGTGAATGGAAGCTGCATTCAGCTTAGTTTTCAAAATGGAGTAACATACTGCTTTCACAGAGTTCCAAGTCACTGTTTGCAAAGAGTGTATATTCAGTGTGGGAAAACACCAGTGAAGTGAACGAAAGCTGTATTCAGCTTAGTTTTCAAAACAGAGCAGCACACTGTTTTCATAGATTTACAAGTCACTCTTGGAAAACAGTGATTTTTCAGCCAGGAAAAACACCACAGAAGTGAAAGGAAGCTGTATTCAGCTTAATTTTCCAAAAGATCAACATAACACTTTCAGTGATTTCTATGTAACTTTTTGTAAGAAAGTGATTTTACACCCTAGGAAAGAACCACAGAATTCAATGAAAGCTGTATTCAGCTTAGTTTTCAAAATAGAGCATCATACTTCTTTCATAGAGTTCTAAGTCATGGTTTGCAGAGAAGTGATTTTTTAGGCTTGGAAATCACCAAAGAAGTGAAGGAAATCTGTATTCAGCATAGTTTTCAAAACAGAGCATCATACTGCTTTAGCAGAGTTCCAAGTCACTGTATGCAAAAAAAGTGGTTTTCATCCTGGGAAAATACCATATAAGTGAATTAAAGGTGTATACAACTTTGTTTTCAAAAAGGAGCAACATACTGCTTTTACAGAGTTCCAAGTCACTATTTGCAAAAAGTGATTTTCCAACCTGGGAAAACACCACAGAAGTGACTGCAAGCTGTATACTCCTTAATTTCAAAACAGAGCAACATATTGCTTTGGAAGAATTCCAAGTGTCTGTTTGCAGAAAAGTGATTATTCAGCCTTTGAAAACTGCAAAGTACTGAAGGATAGATGTGTTCAGCTTAGTTTTCAATACAGAACAGCATACTGCTTTTGCTGTATTCCAAATATGTTTGCAAAAAAGTGATTTTTCTGACTGGGAAAACACTAGCAGTGAATGAAAGCTGTATTCTTCTCAGTTTACAGAATGGAGCAACATACAGCTTTGGAAGAGTTCCATCTCACTATTAAAAAAAAAAAACTGACTTTCCAGCCTGGGAAAACACTATAGAAGTGAATGCCAGTTGTATACATCTCAGTTTACAAAATGGATCAGCATACTGCTTTGGAAAGTTTCCAAATCACTGTTGGTAAAAAAGTGATTTCTAAGCCTAGGAAAAGATGATATATGTGAATGAAACCTGTATTCAGCATAGTTTTCAAAATGGTAAAACATATTTCTTTAGCAGAATTCCAACTCACTGTTTGAAAAAGAGTGTTTTCTCAGTCTGGGAAACACCATAGAGGTGAATGAGAGCTGTATTCAACTGAGTTTGCAAGGTGGAGTATCATACTCCCTTTGCAGATTTCCAAGTCACAGTTTGCAAAAAAAGTGATTTATAAGCCTAGGAGAACACCATATATGTGAATGAAAGCTGTATTCAGCTAAGTTTTCAAGATGGACCAACTTACTGTTGTCACAGAATTCAAAGACATGGTTGCAAAAAAGTGCTTTTTCTGCCTGGGAAAACACTTTAGATGTGAACAAAAGTTGTATTTACCTTAGTTTTCAAAACAGAGCAACATTCTCCTTTCACAGATTTCCAAGGCACAGTGTTCAAAAAAGTGATTTTTTTTAGCATGGGAAAACACCACAGAAGTTAAAGAAAGTTGAATTCACCTTAGTTTTCCAAACAGATGAACATACATCTTCTGAAGAGTTCCAAGTCACTTTTGCAAAAAAGTTATTTTTCAGCCTGGCAGAACACCAGTGAAGTGAATGAAAGCTGTATCAGAGTTAGTTTTCAAAAAATAGCAACATAGCACTTTTGCAGATTTCCAAGTCACTGTTTGGAAGAAAGTGATTTTTTAGCCTGGGGAAGCACCATAGCAGTGAATGAAATTTGTTTTCAGCTTAGTGTGCAAAATGGATCTTCATACTACTTTCACAGAATTCCAAGTCACAGTTTGCAAAAAAAAAAAGTGATTTTTCAGCCTAGGAAACACTATAGAAGTGAATGACAGCTGTATACAGCTTAGATTTCAAAATGGACAACATACTGCTTTCACAGATTTCCAAGTCACTGGTTGCCAAAAATTGATTTTTCTTCCATAGAACACCCCAAAGAAGTGAATGAAAGCTGTATTCAGTTTTATTTTCAAAAAGGAGCAAAATACTGCTTTCACAGAGTTCCAAGTCACTGCTTGCAAAAAACTGATTTTTCAGTTTGGGAAAACTATCTAGAAGTGAAGGAATGCTGTATTCATCTTCATTTTCAATAATGAGGAACATAATGCATTTACAGAGTTTCAAGTCAATGTTTGCAAAAAGTGATTTTCCAACCTCAGAAAACACCATAGAAGTGAATGTAAGATGTATACACCTCACTTTTCCAAACAAAGCAACATACTTCTTTGGCAGTGTTCCAAGTGGCTGTATGCATAAGAGAGATTATTCAGCCTTTGAAATCTCCATAGCACTGATTGATAGCTGTATTCAGCTTAGTTTTCAATATGGAGCAACATACTATTTTCACAAAATTCCAAATTCATTTGCAAAAAAGTGATTTTTCATCATGGGAAAACACCATAGAAGTGAATGAAAGCTTTATTCACCTTAGTTTTGAAATGCAACAAACATACTGCTTTCACAAAGATAAAAGTCACTGTTTGCAAAAAAGTGATTTATCAACCTGGGAAAACATTGTATATCTGAATGAAAGCTGTATTCAGCATAGATTTCAAAACACAACAACATACAGCTTTCACAGAGTTCCAACTCACTGTTTACAAAAAAGTGATTTTTCAGCCTTGGAAAACACTAGAGAAGTGAATGAATGACACCTGTGGTAAGCTTAGTTTGAAAAATGGAGCATCACACTGCTTTTGCAGACTTCCAAGTAACAGTTTTCAAAAAAGCGATTTTTCAGCCTGGGAAAACTCCACAGAAATGAAGGAAAGGTGTATTGAGCTTAGTTTTCAAAATGAAGCAACATACATCTTTCACAGAGTTTCAAGTTACTTTTGTAAAAATTGAATTTTCATCTGGGAAAGCACCATAGAAGTGAATGAAATCTCTATTCAGCTGAGTTTTTGAAACAGAGCAACATACTTCTGTCACAGAATTCAAGGACAGTGTTTGTAAAAAAGTGCTTTTTCAGCCTGGGAAAACACCATAGTAGTGAATGAAAGCTGTGTTCAACTTAGTTTTCAAAAAACAACAACATATTGCTATCACAGAGCTCAAAGTTTTGGTTTACAAAAAAGTGATTTCAAATCCTGGGAAAACACCATATATGTGACTGAAAGCTGTATTCACCTTATTTTTCAAAATGGAGTAACATACTGCTTTTGCAGAGTTCCAACTCACTCAAGAGTGATTTTTCAGTCACAGAAAACACAATTGAAGTGAACAACAGCTGTATTCAGCTTAATTTGCAAAAGAAACATCACACTGCTTTAGCAGATTTCCAAGTTACTGTTTACCAAAGAGTGTTTTTCAACCTTGGAAAACCCTATAGTTGTTAATGAAAGCTGTATTCAGCTTAGCTTTCCAAAAGGTACAACGTACTGCTTTTGCAGAGTTCGATGACACTGTTTGCAAAAAAAAGTGATTTTCAGCCTGGGAAAACCCCACAAATGTTAATGGATGCTGTAAACTGCTTAGTTTTCAAAATGGAACAAAATACTGCTTTTGGAGAATTCAAGCTCACTGTTTGCAAAAAAAGTGATTTTTCAGCCTGGGAAAACAATCTAGAAGTGAAGGAAAGCTGTATTCATTTATTTTTCTAAAAAGAGCAACATAATGGTTTTGCAGAGTTTAAATTCACTGTTTGCAAAAAAGTGATTATTCAGCCTGGGAAATGTCCATAGCAGTGAATGACAGCTGTATTCAGCTTAGTTTTCTATATGGATCAACCTACTGCTTTCACAGAATTCCAAGATTGTTTGCAAAAACTGATTTTTCAGACTGAGAAAACTATAAAGAAGAAAAGAAATGTATTCACCTTAGTTTTCAATAAGGAACAAAATAGTTCTTTCACAGAGTTTCAAGTTCCTGTTTGCAAAAAGTGATTTTTCAGCCTGGGAAACCACCATAGAAATGAACATAGGCCTTATTCTGCTTAGTTTTCAAGAGTTTAATATAATGCTTTTGAAGAGTTCCAAGCCACGGTTTGCAAAAAAGTGATTTTTTTCAGCCTGGGAAAACACCTTTGAAGTGAAAGAAATTTGCATTCAGTTTAGTTTTCAAAATGGAGCAACATACTGCTTTCACAGATTTCCAAGTCACTGTTAACAAAAAAAATGACATTTCAGCCTGGGAGAACACCATAGAATTGAATGGTAGTGATATTCAGCCAAGATTTCAAAACAAAGCAACATGCTGCTTTCATAGACATCCATGTCACTGTAGGCAAAAACATGATTTTTCAGGCTGGGAAAACACCATAGAAGTGAATGAAAGCTGTACTCCACTTAATTTTCAAATTGGAACAACATACTGCTTTCACAGAATTACAAGTCACTGTTTGCAAAACATTGATTTTCAGCCTGGAAGAACACCATGGAAGTGAGTGAAATCTGTATTCTGCTTAGATTTCAAAACAAAGCAACATAATTCTTTCACAGAGAACCATATAATGTTTGCAAAAAAGTGATTTTTCAGACTGGGTTTACACAATAGATGTGAATGAAATCTGTATTCAGCTTAGTTATCAATATGTAGCAACAAATTGCTTTCACAGAATTCCAAGTCACTGTTTGCAAAGAAGTGATTTTTCAGCATTGGAAAACACCAAAGAACTGAATGAAAGCTGTATTCAGCTTAGTTTTCAAAATGGAGCAACATAGTGCTTTCTCAGATTGCCAAGCCAGTGTTTGCTAGAAAGTTATCTTTCACCATGGAAAACTGCATATAAATGAATGAAAGCTGTATTCAGCTTAGTTTTTAAAACAAAGCAATGTACTGCTTTCATAGATTTCAATGTAATTGTTGGCAAAAAAAAATTGATTTTTATCCAGGAGAACACCATAGATGTTAATGAAAGCCAAATTCAGTTTAATTTTCAAAATGGAGCAATATACTTCTTTCACAGGGTTCAAGTCACTGTTGGCAATAATGTGAATTATCAGCCTGGGAAAACACGATAGAAGGGACTGAAATGTGTATTCAACTTAGTTTTCAAAACAGAGCAATATACTGCTTTCAAAAAGTTCCAAATCACTTTTGCATAACATTGATTTTTCAGACTGTGAAACACCATAGAATTGAATGAAAGCTATCCTCAGCTTAGTTTTCAAATGGAGCACTATACTGCTTTTGCAGATTTCCAAGTCACTGTTTGCAAACAAGTGTTTTTGCAGCCTGTGAAATCACCATAGGTGTATTCAACTTAGTTATCAAAATGGATCATCATACTGCTTTCACAGAGTTCCAAGTATGTATTTTCAGAAAAGGGATTTTTCACCCTGGGATAACACCATAGAAGTGAGAGAAAGCAGAATTCAGCTTAGTTTTCAAAATGGTGGAACATACTGCTCTCACAGAGATCCAAGTCACTTTTCCAAAAAACTGAATTTTCAACCTAGGAAACATCATAGAAGTGAATGAAAGCTGCATTCATTTTGCTTTTCAAAACCAATCAACATACTGCTTTCACAGAGTTCCAAGTTAGTTTTTTGCAAAAAAAAAAAAGTGAATTTACACCATGGGAAACCACCATAGAAGTGAATTAAAGTGGTATTCATGTTAGTTTTGAAAATGGAGCAACATTCTGCTTTCTTAGATTTCCAATCTCCTTTCGCAAAAATGTGATTTTTCAGCCTGTGAAAACTCCATAGAAGTAAGTGAAATCTGTATTCAGCTTAGTTTTCAAAATGGAGTGATATACTACTTTCACAGAGTTCCACATCACTCTTTGCAAATATGTGATTTTCTTCCTTGGAAAACACCATAGAAGTGAATGAAAACTGTATACAGATTATGTTTCAAAAAAGAGCAACATACTGCTTTCACAGTGTTCCAAGCCACTGATTGTAAGAAAGTGATTCTTCCACCTGGGAAAGCACCATAGAAGTGAAAGAAAACTGTATTCAGCTTAGTTTTCACAGAGTTTCATGTCATTGTTGAAAAAAAGTAATTTTTCTGCCTGGGAAAACCACATAGAAGTGAATGAAAGCTGTATTCAGCTTATTTTTCAAAACAGAAAAGTAATGCTTTCACAGATTTCAATGTCATTTTGGCAAAAAAAGTGATTTTTTTCCCAGAGTAAACACTATAGGAGTGAATGAAATCTGTATTCAGCTTAGTTTTCAGAATGGGGCAACATCCTGCTTTTACATATTTCCAAGTCACTGTTTGTGAAAACAAGTGATTTTTCAGCCTGGGAAAGCATGATAGAATTGAATGAATGCTGTATTCAGCTTTGTTTTCCAAAGGGAGCATCATAAAGCTCTTGCAGAGTTCAAGTGACTGTTTGCAAAAAAAGTGATTTTCAGCCTGGGATAACACCATGGATGTGAATGAAATCTCTATTCAGCTTAGTTTTCAAAACAGAGCAATATAGTGCTTTCTCAGAATTCCATGTCACTGTTCGCAAAACATAGATATTGCACCCTGGGAGAACACCATAAAAGTGAATAAAATCTCAATTCCACTTAGATTTCAAAACAGAGCAACAAAATCCTTTCACAGCATTCCAATTAATATTTGCAAAAAAGTGATCTTTCAGCCTGGGATAAACCATAAATTTGAGTAAAAGCTATATTCATCTTAATTTTCAAAACATAGCAACATAATGCTTGGGCAGATTTCCAGGTCTCTGTTTGCAAAAAAACTGATTTTTTAGCAGAGGAAAACACTGTAGAAGTGAATGAAAGCTGTATTCAACTTAGTATTCAAAATGTAGCATGATAGTGCTTTCGCAGGTTTCCAAGACACCATTTGCAAAATGTGAATTCTCATCCTGGAAAACACCAAGAAGTAAATAATATCTGTATTCATCTTTTTTTTTTCAAAATGGAGCATATACAGTTAAAAGTGACTGCAAAAAAGTGATTCTTCAGCCTGGGAAAACACTATAGAAGTGAATGATAGAGGTATTCAGCTTAGATTTAAAAAAAGGGCAATATGCGGCTTCCACAGACATCTGCACCACTGTTGGCAAAAATGTGATTTTTCAGCCTGAGATAAAACCATAGATGTGGGTGAAAGCTGTATTCAGCTTAGTTATCAAAACATAGCAACATACTGCTTTCACAGAGTTCCAAGCCACTGTGCAAAAAAGTGATTTTCCAGTATTGGAAAACACCATGGAAGTGAATGAAAACTGCATTCAGCTTAATTTTCAAAATGGAGCAACATAGAGCTTTCAAAGGCTTCCAAGTCTCTCTTTGCAAAAACTGATTTTTCAGTCTTGGAAAACACCATAGAAGTGAATGCAAGCTGTATTCAGTTTTGTTTTCAAAATGGAGAATAAAGAGTTCAAGTGACTGTTTGCAAAAAAGTGATTTTTCACCCTGAGATAACACTATAGATGTGAATGATAGCTGTATTCCACTGGGCTCTCAAAATGGAGCAACATACTGACATCACAGAATACCATGTCACTGTTTGAAATAAATTGCATTTTCAGCCATGGAGAACACCATAGAAGTGAACAAAAGCTGTATTCAGCTTTGTTTTCAAATGGAGCATGCTGAGTTCAAGTGACTGTTTGCCAAAATTGATTTTTCAGCCTGGGAGAACACTATAGATGTGAATGAAGGCTGTATTCAAGTTAGTTTTCAAAATGGAGCAACATACTGACTTCTCAGAATTCCAAGACACTGTTTGAAACAAAGTGAATTTTCACCCTGGTAAAACAACATAAAAGTGAATGAAAGCTGTATTCAGCTTAGTTTTCAAAATGAGCTATATAAAGCTTCCTCAGATTTCCAAGACTCTGTAAAAAAGTGATTTTTCAGCCTGGAAAAACACCATAGAAGTGAATAAAATTTGTACTCAGCTAGTTTACAAAATGGAGCCACATAATGTTTTCACAGAGTTCAAAGAAACTGTTTGCAAAAAAGTGATTTTTCAGCCTGGGAAAACCCCAAGGAGGTACAGGAAAGCTGTATTCTGCTTAATATTCAAAACTGAGCAACATACTGATTTCACTGACTTCCATGTAAATTTTTGAAAAAGAGTGAATTTTCAGCTTGTGGAAACATCATAGAAGTGAACAAAATTTGTATTCATCTTAGATTTCAAAATGGGCTACATAAAGCTTACACAGTTTTCCAAGTCTCTGTTGGCAAAAAAAAAAAAAAAAAAAAAAAAAGATTTTTAGGCCTGGTAATACACCATAGAAGTGAATGAATCTTGTATTCAGTTTAGTTTTCAAAATAGAGAATCATATTGCTTTTGCAGAGTTCCAAGTTACTGTTTGTAATAATGTGATTTTCCCCCCTGGAAACACCATAGAAGTGAATGACAGCTGCATTCAGCTTCATTTTAAAAATGGAGCAACATAGGGCTTTTGAAGACCAGCAAGTCTCTCTTTGCACAAAATTGATTTTCAGCCTGTGAAAACTGCATAGAAGTGACTGAAAGCTGATTTCAGCTTAGTTTTCAAAATGGAGCAATATACTGCTTTAACAGAGTTCCCTTTCACTGTTTGCAAAAAAGAAATATTTCTGCCTGGGGATGCACTGAGGCAGTGAATGAAAGCTGTATTCAACTTGGTTTTCAAACAGGACTAACATAATACTTTCAAAGTGTTCCAAGTCACTGTTTGCAAAAAAAAGTGATTTTTCAGCCTGGGAAAACACCCAAGAAATGATTAAAATTTGTATTCATCTTAGTTTTTGAAATGAAGCAACATACAGCTTTTCCAGAGATTCAGGTCACTATTTGCAAAAAAGTGATTTTGCAGCTGGGAAACACCACTATAGTCAATGAAAGCTGTATTCAGCTGAGATTGAAAACATAGCTACATAATTCGTTTGAAGATTTCCAGGTCACTGTTTGTAAAAAGTAGATTCTTATCCTGGGAAAACACCATAGATATAAATGAAATCAGTATTCATCTCTTTTTCAAAATGGAGCAAGCAGAGCTACAAGTGACTCTTAGTAAAAAAGTGATTTTTCAGCATGGGAAACTCCATACAAATGAATGATAGCTGTATTCAGCTTAGATTTCAAAACAGAGCAACATGCTGCTTTCACAGTGTTCCACATCACTGATGCCAAAAACGTGATTTTTTCAGCCTGGGAAAACACCATAGAAGTGAATGAAAGCTGTAGTCAGCTTAGTGTTCAAAACAGAGAAACATACTTCTTTCACAGAATTCCAAGTCACTGTTTGCAAAACATAGATTTTTCAGCCTGGGAGAAAACCAGGGAAGTGAGTGAAATCTGTATTCCATTCAGATTTGAAAACAGAGCAACAAAATTTTTCAAAGTGTTCCAAAAAATGTTGGCAAAAAGTGATTTTTCAGCCTGGAATAACACCATAGATGTGAAAGAAAGCTGTATTCAGCTTAGTTTTCAAAATTTAGCAACATGCTGCTTTTGCAGATTTCCAAGTCAGTGTTTGCAAAATTGATTTTTCAGCATGGGAAAACACCATAGAAGTGAAAGAAAATTGGATTCACCTGAGTTTTCAAAATGGAGCCACATAATTCTTTCACAGATTTCAAATCTCTCTTTGTACAAAAGAGATTTTTCAGCTTTGGAAAAGACCATAGAAATGAATGAAATGTGTATTCAGCTTAGTTTTCAAAACATAGTAACATACTACTTTCACAGTTTTCCAAATCACTGTTTGCAAAAAAGTGATTTTTCAGCCTGTAAATACAGCATAGAAGTGAATGAAATCTGTATTCAGGTTAGTGTTCAAAATGGAACAATACACTGCTTTCACAGATTTTGAAGCCACTGTTTACAAAAAAGTGATTGTAAGGCATGGGATAACACCATAGAGGTAAATGAAAGATGTATTCAGCTTAGATTTGAGATTGGAGCAACATAGTGCCATCAGAGAATTCCAAGACCCTGTTAGCAAAAAAAGTGATTTCTCAGGCTGGGAAAACACCATAGAAGTCAACGAAACCTGTATTCAGCTTAGATTTCAGAAGGGGCAACACACTGCTTTCACAGAACTCTGAGTCACTGTTTACAAAAAGTGATTTTTCAGGCTGGGAAAACACCACGGATGTGAATGAAAGCTGTATTCAGCTTAGACATCAAAACAAAGCAACATAATGCCTTCGCAGAATTCCAAGACACTCTTTGCAAGAAAGTGATTTTTTCAGGCTGGCAAAACACCATAGTAGTGAATGAATGGTGTATAGAGCTTAGTTTTCAAAATGGAGCATCATACTGCTTTCATCAAATTCCAAATCACTGTCTGTAGAAAAGTGATTCTTCAGCCTAGGTAAACACCACAGAAGTAACTGAAGCCTGTCTTCAGCTTAGTTTTCAAAACTGAGCAACATAATACTTTCACAGAGTTCCAAGTAACTTTTGCAAAAAAGTGATTTTTAAGCCTGGAATAAAAACATAGAAGTGAATGAAAGTTGTATTAAACTTAGTATACAAAATGGAGCTACATAATTCTCTTGCAGAGTTCAAAGTCACTCTTTGCAGAAATGAGATTTTTCTGCCTGAGAAAAAACCATATGTATTAATGGAAACTGTATCCAGCTTAGTTTTCACAATGGAGCAACATATTGCTTTTGCAGAGTTCCACGACACTCTTTGCAAAAATGACGTTTTAGAGCCTGGGGAATCACCATAGAGGTGAATGAAATCTGTAGTCAGCTTTGTTTTCAAAGCAGATGAAAATAGTGTTGTCACAGGGTCACAAGTCTCTTTTCACAAAAAAGATATTTTACAGTCTGGGAAAACACCATACAAGTGAAGGAAAGCTGTATTCATCTTAGTCTTCAAAACAGAGCAATATGTTGCTATCACAGAGTTCCAAGACACTGCTAGCAGGAAAGTGATTTTTCAGATGGGGGAAACACCATAGAAGTGCATGAAGCTGTATTCAGCATAGTTTTCAAAATTGAGCAACATACTGCTTTCCAGAGTTTGAAGTGACTTTTGCAAAAATGTGAATGAAAGCTGCACTCAGCTTAGATTTGAAAAGAGAGCAACATACTGCTTTCACAGAGTTCCAAGAAATTTTTTGGTAAAAAGGGAATTTTCAGCCTGGGAAAACAATTTAGAAGTGAATGAAAGCTGTATTCAACTTTCTTTTTAAATGGAGCACACAGAGATCAACTGACTGTCTGCAAAAAAGTAATTTTTCAGCCTGGGATAAAACATTAGATGTGAAAGAAAGCTGTATTCAACTTAGTTTTCAAAACGGAGGAACATGGGGCAAGATGGCAGCATAGAGAGGAGTGGAAGCTAAGTAGTCCCCCTAGAACAACTGAAAAAAACCAGAATCAACTAGTAAATAATCCAGAATAACTGGGGGGGGGGGGACAAAGGAGACCATCCACTCATCATACACCAACATAAATTGGGAGGAATGCCCAAGGTCACAGTATAAAATCAGTAAGTAAAACCTGTGGATCCAAGTCATGAGACCCCCTCACCCATAGCCTGAGCTGCAAAGACTCATGGTGCCAGAGAGAAGCTCTCTCCCAGCAAGAAAATAGAGCTCAGCTAAGCTCCAAATGGGGTTTTAAGTAGCAAGTATGAACTGCTCACTACAGGCATGAATCCCCAAAAAACAGAGGCTTTGGGTGATGACTGACTTGGAGAGCCAGAGGGTCAACTTGGACTAGGTCTGAAGGGGACTATCTGTTCCTTATTCGGCTCAGTGGAGAAAGCCCCAATCATTTTCAGTTTCCAGGACTGTGACTCAGAGAAGGGTGGAGACAGCACAAGCAGAGAGAGAGACCATTGAAATGCTAATGACCTACCCCTAGGGGGACTATCTTCTCTAAGAGGAAAGGGGTGGGGCCCTTTCCATTCAGAACCAGACCCCAGAGCTGGGGGAACATGGCCACACCTCCTCACACCAGTTAAGAGTTATAGGTTAACAGGCATCACCTGCTGGGCAGAAAAGCACAGTGACCTGAGGCATCACAGGGTGGAGCAATTTTCCAAGACACAACCACAGGGAAACCAGATTCTGAATATTTCTTCCCTCTGGGACCTGAGCCTGTTCTGGTCTGGGAAAACCTGATTTGGATAACCAAGGAAACCATGCCTAGACAACAGAAAATTACAACCTACACTGAGAAAAACAAAGTTATGGCCCAGTCAAATGAACAAATGTACACTTCAAGTGAGATACAGGAATTTAAACAACTAATGCTAAATCAATTCAAAAAGTTTAGAGAAGATATCACAAAAGAGATAGAGGCTGTAAAGAAAACATTGGGCATACATAAGGCAGCAATTGAAAGTTCAAAAAAACAACTAGTAGAATCTATGGAAATGAAAGGCACAACACAGAGATGAAAGACACAATGGAAACATACAACAGCAGATCTCAAGAGGCAGAAGAAAGCACTCAGGAACTGGAGAGCAAAACACCTGAAAGCCTACATGCAAAGGAGCAGATGGAGAAAAGAATGAAAAAATATGAGCAATGTCTCTGGGAACTTAAGGATGAATCAAAGTACAATAATGTACATAGCATTGGTGTCCCAGAAGGAGAAGATAAGGGAAAAGGGGCAGAAACAATAATAGAGGAAATAATTAATGAAAATTTCCCATCTCTTATGAAAGACACAAAATTACAGATCCAAGAAGTGCAGCATACTGCAAACAGAAGCGATCTGAATAGACCTATGCCAAGACACTTAATAATCAGATTATCAAATGTCAAAGACAAAGAGAGAACCCTGAAAGCAGCAAGAGAAAAGTGATCCATTACATACAAAGGAAGCTTAATAAGACTATGTGTGGATCTCTCAGCAGAAACCATGGAGGCAAGAAGGAAGTGGTGTGATATATTTAAGATACCAGGAATCCTATATCCAGCAAAGCTGTCCTTAAAATATGAGGGAGAGCTCAAAATATTTCCTGACAAACAGACAATGAGAGACTTTCTGTACAAGACACCCACCCTACAGGAAATACTAAAGGGAGCACCATAGAATGATAGGAGACAGAGTGCGTGGTTTGGAACACAATTTTCGGAGATGGTAGCACAACAATGTAAGTACACTGAACAAAGATAACTATGAATATGGTTGACAGAGGAAGGTTGGAAGCATGTGAGACACTAGAAGAAAGGAGGAAAGACAAAGACTGGGACTGTGTAACCTGATGAAATCTAGAGTGTTCAACAATTGTGATATGTTCTTTTACGAGGGAGAACAAGCAAATATCAACCTTGCAAGGTGTTAAAAAAGGGGAAGCATTGGGGGAGGGATGCAATCAGCATAAAGTAGAGACTGTACCTAATAGAATCATTGTATATGCTTCCTTTAATGTAACAAAGGTGATATACCAAGGTAAATGCAGATAAGAGGGGGATGGAGAGGCATGTTAGACCCTTGACATTGGTGGTATTGTCTGATTCTTTACTCTACTTTGATTTACGGTTATTTTTCCTTTTGCTGCTTCCTAGCTGTCATTTTTTTTCCTCTTTCTTTTGCCTCTCTGCCTTCTTTGACTCTCCCTCCTGCCTTGTGGAAAAAAATGTAGATGTCCTTATATAGATAGTGGTGAATGTGGTGAACACATAAATATGTGACCATACAGAGAACCACTGATTGTTTACTTAGATGGAATGTATGACATGTGAACAAAACCACCTTAAAAAATAGGTTGATGACAAAACCTCGAGGGCAATATGCTGAGTGAAATAAGCCAGACACATAAGGACACTTATTGCAGGGTCTCACTACTAGGAACTAATTATAATATGTAAACTCATAGACATGAAATATAAGGTACCAAGATATAGGATGACGCTTAAGAATGGGGAGCAGTTGCTTAGTATGAGCAGAATGTTCAACTAGGATGAACTTAAATGCTTGGAAATGAACATACATGCCAGTAGCAAGGTGTGAGAATAACTAACAGTGATGAATGGCATGTGAATTAAGTGGAAAGGGGAAGCTCAGAGTCATATATGTCACCAGAAGGAAATTTGGAGGTCAAAAGATGGGAATGTATAAAACTGAATCTTATGGTGGGCAATGTCCATGATCAAGTGCACAAATACTAGAAATTGCTTCCATGAACCAGAACAAATGTATGACAGTACAATTAGAAGTTAATAATAGAGGGGCATATAGGGAAGAAATATATACCTATTGCAGACTATATACTACAGTTTGTAGTATATTAACATTTTTTCATAAACAGTAACAAATGTACTATACCAACACTATGAGGCAACAATTGAGGGGGGTTGTTTAGAGATAGGGGAGGATTTAAGTTTCCTTTTCTTTTTTTCTTTTTTCATCTTTCACTTTATTTCTTGTCTGGACTATTGAAAATTTTCTAAAAATTGAACAAAAATTAAGTGTGATGATGGATGCACAGCTGTATGAGGGTACCCAGGGGCAAGTGATTGTACACTTTGGATCTTTGGATAACTGTATGGTATCTGAAAAATCCCAATAAAAATTAAAAAGGAAAAAAATAAAAAATTAGAAAAATAACTCCCCCAATAAAAAACAAAAATGGCACAGCATACTGCCTTCATAGAATTCCAAGTCACTGTTTTAAACATTGAATTTTCAGCCTGGGAAAATAGCATAGAAGTGAATGAAACCTGTAATTCACTTAGTTTTCAAAACAGAGCATCATATTGCTTTCACAGGGTTCCAAGTCACTGCTTGCCAAAAAGGGTTTTTTCAGCCTTGGCAACCACCACAGAAGTGAATGAAAGATGTATTCAAATAAGTTTTAAAAATGGAGCATCATAGTGCTTTTGCACAGTTCCAAGTCACAGTTTGCAAAAAAACGGATTTTTCAGCCTTGGAAAACACCACAGAAGTTAGCAAAAGCTGTTCTCTGCTTAGTTCTCAAAATGAGGCAAACTACAACTTTTCAAGCTGGGAAACAGCATAGAAGTGATTGAAAGCTGTATTCGGCTTATTTTTCAAAGTGGAGAAACATACAGATTTCATGGAGTTCCATGTAACTTTTTGCAAAATAGTGGTTTTTCAGCTTGGGGAAACAACATAAAAGTGAATGAAAGCTGTATTCAGCTTTGTTTTCAAGCAAAGCATGCATAGTTCCAAGTGACTGCAAAAGTTAGATTTTTCAGACTGGGAAAACCCAATAGAATTGAATGAAAGCTGTATTCAGCTTAGTTTTCAAACTGAGCAACATAGTTCTTTTGCAGATTTCCAAGTTACTGTTTGCAAAAAAGTGATTTCTCAGCTTCTGAAAACACAGTAAAAGTTAACGGAAGCTGTGTACAGGTTAGTTTTCAAAACAGAGCATCATAATGCTTTCATGGATTTCCAAGTCACTGTATGCAGAAGTGATATTTCAGCCTGGGAAAACATCATAGTAGTGAGTGAAAGCTGTATTTAGCTTAGAATTCAAAACGTAGCAACATAGTGCTTTTACAGACTCCAAGTCTCTCTTTGCACAAAAGTGGGTTTTCAGCTTTGGAAAATACCATAAAAGTGAATGAAAGCTGTATTCAGCTTAGTTTTCAAAATGAAGCAACATGCTTCTTTTGCAGAATTCCAAGCCACTGTTTGCTAATGTTATTTTTCAGTCAGGGAAAAGCACATAGAACTGAATGAAAGTTGTATTCATCTTAGTTTTCAAAATGGAGCAATGTACTGCTTTCATAGATTTCAATGTCATTGTTGGCAAAAAAAGTGATTTTTTTTCCAGAGGAAACACTATAGAAGTGAATGAAAGCTTTATTCAGCTTAGTTTTCAAAGCAGGTCATCATACTGCTTTCACAGAGCTCCATGTCACTGTTTGCACAAAAGTAATTTTTCTGCCTGGAAATACACCATAGTAGTGAAGAAAAGCTGTATTCAGCTTGGTTTTCAAACAGGTCCAACTTAATGCTTTCACAGTGTTCAAGTCACTGTTTGAAAAAAGTGATTTTTCTGCCTCAGAAAACACCAAATAAATGAATGAAATTTGTATTCACATTGTTTTCAAAATGGAGAAACATATGGCATTCACAGAGGTCCAAGTCACTCTTTGCAAAAATGTGATTTTGCTGCCTGGGAGAACATCATTGAAGGGAAGGAAGGCTGTATTCAGCTGAGTTTTGAAAACATAGCAACATAGTGCTTTCGCAGGGTTCCAAGTCACTGTTTGCAAAAAAGTTAATTCTCATCCTGGGAAAACAGGATAGCAGTAAATGAAATCTGTATTCATCTTTTTTTTTTCTGAAATGGAGCATGCAGAGTTACAAGTGACTCTTTGCAAAAAAGTGATTTTTCAGCCTGAGAAAACACCATAGAAGTGAATGAAAGCTTGATTCATCTTAGTGTTCAAAACTGAGAAATATACTGCTTTTGAAGAGTTCCAAATCACTTTTGTAAAACTGATTTTTTAGACTGGGAAACACCATAGAAGTGAATGAAAGCTGTCTTCAGCTTAGTTTTCAAAATTGAGCAACATATTGCTTTCTTAGAATTCCAAGTCAGTGTTTGCAAAACATAGATTTATCAGCCTGGGAGAACACCATAGAAGTAAGTGAAACCTGTATTCCAATTAGATTTCAAAACAGAGCAACACATTTCTTTTGCAGGGTTCCAATTAATGTTTACAAAAAATTATTTTTCAACCTGGGATAACACCATAGATTTGAATGAAAGCTGTATGTGTCTAAGTTTTCAAAGCATAGCAACATACAACTTTGGAAGATTTCCAGGTCACTGTTCACAAAAAAAGTGATTTTTCAGGATGGGAAAACACTATAGAACTGAATGAAAGCTATATTCAGCTTAGTATTCAAAACATCACAACACAGTGCTTTCACAATGTTCTAAATGAGTTTCCAAACAAGTGAGTTCTCATCCTGGGAAACACCATAGAAGTAAATAAAATTGGTATTCATCTTTTTTTTCAAAATGGAGCATGCAGAGTCAGAAGTGACTGCAAAAAAGTGATTTTTTAGCCTGGGAAAACACCATAGAAGTGAATGACAGCTGTATACAGCTTAGATTTCAAAACAGAGCAACATGCTGCTTTTGCAGGGATCCCCATCACTGTTGGCAAAAGCATGCTTCTTCAGCCTGTTAAAATACCATAGCAGTGAATGAAAGCTGTACTCAGCTTAGTTTTCAAAATGGAGCAACATACTGCTTTCACAGAATTCCAACACACTGTTTGCAAAACATGATTTTTCTGCCTCAGAGAACACCATAGAAGTGAGGGAAATCTGTATTCCACTTATTTTTCAAAACAGAGCAATACATTCTTTCTCAGGGTTCCAAATAATGTTTGCAAAATAGTGATTTTTCAACCTGGGGTAACATGATAGATGTGAGTGAAAGCTGTATTTAGCTTAGTTTTCAAAATGTAGCAACATACTACTTTTGCAGAGTTCCAACTCACTGTTTGCAAAAAAGTGATTTTTCAGCATTGGAAAACACCATAGAAGTGAATGGAAGCTGCATTCAGCTTAGTTTGAAAATGGAGCAACATAGTGTTTTCACAGACTTCCATGACTCTCTTTGCACAAAAGTGATTTTTCAGCCTTGGAAAATACCAAAGAAGTGAATGAAAGCCGTATTCAGCTTAGTTTTCAAAAAAATGCTGCTTCACAGAATTCCAAGCCACTTTTTGCAAAAATGGTATATTTCCGCCTGGGAAAACTGCATAGAACTGAATGAAAGCTATATTCAGCCAGTTTTCAAAATGGAGCAATGTACTGCTTCATAGATTTCAATGTCATTGTTGGCAAAAAAA
Organism: Choloepus didactylus; assembly: GCF_015220235.1. Classification (NCBI taxonomy): domain Eukaryota; kingdom Metazoa; phylum Chordata; class Mammalia; order Pilosa; family Megalonychidae; genus Choloepus; species Choloepus didactylus. The sequence continues at coordinate 78,409 of NC_051323.1, forward strand.
AAATGATTTTGTTTTAGGGAAAACACTATAGATGTGAATGAAAGCTGTATTCAGCATAGTTTTCTGAATGGAGCAACATACTGTTTTGGCAGATTTCCAGGTCACTGATTGCAATAAAGTGATTTCTCAGCCTGGGAAAACATGACAGAAGTGAATGAATGCTATATTCAGCTTTGGTTTCCAAAGGGAGCAACATACAGCTTTTGCAGAGTCCCAAATCTCTGTTTTCACAAAAGTTATTTTTCAGCCTGGGAAAACACCATAGAAGTGAAAGAAAGTGAATTCAGCTTACTTTTCAAAATGCAGCAAAATAATTCTTCCACAGGCTTCAAGTCACTGTTGGCAATAGACTGAATTATCAGCCTGGAAAAACATGTTAGAAGAGTCTGAAAGCTGTATTCAGCTTAGTATTCAAAACTGCTTTTGAAGTGTTCCAAATCTCTTTTGAAAAACTGAATATTCAGAGTGGGAAAGACCATTGAAGTGAATGAAAGCTGTCTTCAGCTTAGATTTCAAAATGGAGGAACATACTGCTTTCTCAGAATTTCAAGTCACTGTTTCCAGATCATAGATTTTTCAGCCTGGGAGAACACCACAGAAGTGAGTGAAATCTGTATTCTGATTAGATTTCAAAACAGAGCAACACAATTCTTTCACAGGGTTCCAATTACTGTTTGCAAAAAATGATTTTTTCAGCCTGGGATAACACCATAGAATTGAATGAAAGCTGTATGAATCTTAGTTTTCAAAGTACTGCAACATACTACTTTTCCATATTTCCAGATCACTGTTTATAAAAAAGTGATTTTTCAGCATGGGAAAACACCACAGAAGTGAATGAAAGCTGTATGCAGCTAAGAATTCAAAATGTAGCAAGAGTGCTTTTCAGGGTTCCAAGTCACTGTTTGAGTTCTCATCCTGGGAGACAAGTGAGTTCTCATCCTGGGAAACACAATAGAGGTAAATAAAATCTCTATTGATTTTTTTTTCTAAATGGATCATACAGAGTTACAAGTGACTGCAAAAAAAGTGACTTTTTAGCCTGGAAAACACCATAGAAGTGAACAACAGCTGTATTAAGCTTAGATTTCAAAACAGAGCAACATGCTGCTTTCACAGAACTCCACATCACTGTTGGCAAAAATGTCATTTTTCAGCCTGGGAGAACACCATAGAAGGGAATGAAAGCTGTTTCCAGCTTAGTATTTAAAAAAGAGCAACATGCTGCTTTCACAGAGTTCCAAGTCACTGTTTGCAAACAAGTGATTTTTCAGCATTGGAAAATGCCATAGAAGTAAATGAAAGTTGTATTCACCTTAGTTTAGAAAATGTAGCTACATAACGCTTTTGCAGAGATCCAGGTTTCTGTTTGCAAAAAAAAGTGATTTTTTCAGCCTGGTAAAAACCATAGATGTGAATGATAGCCATATTCATCTTAGTTTTTATAACAGAGCAAGATAGTGCTTTTGCAGAGTTCCAAGACAGTATTTTCAAAAAAGTGATTTTTGAGCCTGGGGCAACACCATAGAAGTGAATAAAAGCTGTTTTCATCTTAATTTTCAAAACTGAGCAACATAGTGCTTTTGCAGAGTTCAAAGACACTGTTTGCAAAGAAGTGATTTTTCAGCCTGGGAAAACCCCATAGAGGTGAAGGAAAGCTGTATACAGCTTAGTTTTCAAAACCAAGCACCATACTGCTTTCACAGATTTCCAAGTCATGGTTTGAAAAAAAGTGTGTTTTCTGCCTTGGGAAGCACTATAAAAGTGAATGAAGGTGGTATTCAGCTTAGCTTTCAAAAATGTGCAATATACTGCTTTCACAGAGTTCCAAGCTACTTTTTTGCAGAAAAGTGATTTTTCAGCCTGGGAAAACACCGTAGAAGTGAGTGAAAGCTGTGTTCAGCTAAGTTTTCAAAATGAGCCACATACTGCTTTCACAGATTTCCAAGTCACTTTTGCAAAAAAGTGATTTTTCAGGCTGGGAAATGTCATAGAAGTGAAAGAAAGCTTCATTCAGCTAGTTTTTAAAATGGAGACACAAACTGCTTTCACAGAGTTCCATGTAATTTTTCCCAAAAGTGAACTTTCAGCCTGGGAAAACACCATAGAAGTGAGTGAAAGTTCTATACAGGTTAGTTTTCAAAATGGAGCAACATACAGTTTCACAGTTTTCCAAGTCACTTTGGCAAAAAAGAGATTTTTAAGCCTGGAGAAACACCATAGAAGTGAGTGAATGTTGTATTAACCTTAATTTACAAATGGAGCCACACACAGCTTTTCAGAGTTCCAAATCACAGTTGACAAATAAGTGATTTTTCTGCTTGAGAAAAAACCATAGATGTGAATGAATGCTGTATTCAGCTTAGTCTTCATAATGGAGCACCTATCTGCTTTTGCAGAGTTCCAAAAGTATGTATGCAAAAAAGGAATTTTTTAGCCAGGAGAATCACCATAGAAGTGAATGAAAGCAGTATTCAGCTTAGTTTTCAAAATGGAGGAAAATACAGCTTTCACAGATTTTCAGGTCTCTGTTTGCAAAAAAGGGATTTTACAGCCTGGGAAAACACCATAGAAGTGAATGAAAGCAGTATTCATCTTATTTTTCAAAATGAAACAACATACTCCTTTCACAGAGTACCCACACACTGCCAAAATAAGTGTTTTTTGTTTTTTTTTTCAGCCTGGGAAAAAACCATAGTAGTGAATGGGAGAGATAAAGTCAGTTTTCAAAACAAAGCATCATCCTGCTTTTGCAGATTTTCAAGTCACTGTTTGCAGAAAAGTGATTTTTAGCCTATTGAAACACCAAAGAAGTGAGTGAAAGCTGTATTTAGCTTAGTTTTCAAAATGGAGAAACATAATGCTTTCACAGAGTTCTAAGTCACTGTTGACAAAAAAACTGATTTTTCAGCCAGGTTAAACAACAGAGAAGTGAAAGAAATCTCTTATCAACTTAGTTTTACAAACAGAGTCACATACAGCTTTTGTGAATTTCCAAGTTACTCTTTACAAAAAAAGTGATTTTTCAGCCTAAGAAAACACCACAGAAGTGAGTGAAAGCTGTATTCAGCTTCATTTCCAAACTGAGCAACATTCTGCTTTCACAGAGTTCCAAGTCACTGTTTGCAATATAGTGATTTTTCTCCCTGGGAAAACACCATAGAATTGAATGAATTCTGTATACATCTTAGGTCTCAAAATGGAGCAACATAAAGCTTTCACAGAGTTTCAAATCACTGTTTCAAAAATAGTGTTTCTGCAGCCTTGGAAAACACCACAGAAGTGCATGAAAGCTATTCACAGCTTAATTTTCAAATGGAGCACCATGCTTCTATTGCAGAATTCCAAGTCACTGTTTGTAAAAAAAAGTGATATTTCAGCCTGGGAAAACTCCTTTGAAGTGAATGAAAGATGTACTCACATTAGTTTTCAAAATGGAGCAACAAATTACTTTCACAGTGTTCCAAGTCACTGTTTGCAAAAAAGTGATTTTACAGCCTGGGAAACAGCAGAGAAGTGAATGAATGCTGTATTTACCTTAGATTTCAAAATGGAGCAACATACTGCTTTTGCAGAGTTCTAAGTCACTGTTTGCAAAAAAGAGATTTCTCAGCTTGGAAAAACACCACAGATGTGAAGAAAATCTGAATTCAGCTTAGTTGTCAAAAGGAGCAACATACTGCTTTCAAGAGTTCCAAGACACTGTTTGCAAAAGTGATTTTTCAGCATGGGAAAACCCCAGAGAAGAAAATGAAATCTGTATTCATCTTAGTACTCAAAAGAGAGCAAAATAGTTCTTTCATAGATTTCCAAGTGACTGTTTTCAAAATTGATTTCTCAGCCTGGGAAAACACAATAGAAGTGAATGAAAGCTGTATTCATCTTAGTTTTTAAAACACAGCAACATACTTCTTTTGCAGGCTTCAAAGACACTGTTGTAAAAATTGATTTTTCTATAAGGGAACACCATATTAGTGAATGAAAGCTGTATTCAGATTAGTTTTCAAAATGGAGCAACATACTGCTTTCACAGGTGTCCAAGGCACTGTGTGCAAAAAGTGAATTTTCAACCTTGGACAACACAATAGAAGTGAATGAATGCTGTATTCAGCATAGATTTCAAAAGGGAGCAACAAACTCTTTTCACAGAGTTCCAAGTCACTGTTTGCAAAATGTGATTTTTCAGCCTGGGGAATCACCATAGAAGTGAATTAAAGTTGTATTCAGCTTAGTTTCCAAATTGAACAACACTGCTTTCACAGATTTCCAAGTCATTGTTTGCAAAAAAGTGATTTTTCAGCCACGGAGAACACAATAGAGTTGAATGAAAGTTCTATTCAGCTTAGTTTCCAAATTCAGCAACATTCTGCTTTCACAGAGTTTGAAGTCACTGCTTAGAGAAGAGAGATCTTTCAGCCAGGGAAAACACCATAGAATTGAATGCTCAGTGCATTCATCTTATATCTAAAAGCAGAGCAAAATACAGCTTTTGTAGAGTTCCAAGTCACTCTTTCAAAACAGTGATTTTGCAGCCTGAGTAAACACTATAGATGTGCATGAAAGCTGTGTTCAGCATAATTTTCAAAAGAGAGCAACATGCTTCTATTGCAGATTTCCACATCACTGTCCTCAAAAAAGTAATTTTTCAGCCTGGGAAAACACTATAGAATTGAATGAATTCTTTATTCAGCTTACTTTTCTAAATGGAGCAACATAATTCTTTCACAGAGTTCCAAGTCACTGTTTGCAAAAAAAGTGATTTTTCAGTGTGAGAAAACACCATGGAAGTGAATGGATGCTGTATTCAGCTTAGTTTTCATAATGAAGCAAAGTCCTTCATTCACAGATTGCAAATCAATGTTTGCAAAAAAAGTGATTTTTCTTACTTGGTAAACAACATAGAAATGAATGAATGCTATATTCAACTTAGAAGTGAATGAAAACTGTATTCAGATTAGTTTTCAAAACCAAGCAACATACTGTTTTTGCAGACTTTCAAGTCACTGTTTGCAAAAGTCGTTTTTCAGCCTGGGATAAATCCATAGATGAGAATTAAAGCTGTATTCAACTAAGTATTCAAAATGGAGAAACATAATACTTCTGGAGATTTCCAAGCAATTTAAAGCAATTTTTCAGCCTGTGAGAACCCCATAGAAGTGAATGAAATCTGTATTAAGCTTAGTTTTCAAAATGGAATAACATATTATTTTCACAGATATCCACAGCACTGTGCAAAAATGTGATTTTTCCACCTGGGAAAACTCAATAGAAGTGAGTGAAAGGTTTATTCAAATTAGTTTTCAAAAAAGAACAACATACTGCTTTCACAGAGTTCCGAGTCACTGTTTGAAAAACATTGTTTTTCATACTGGGATAACACTATGGATGTGAATGACAGCTGTATTCAACTTAGTTTTCAAAACAGGCTACATAAAGGTTACACAGAGTTCCAAGTATCTGTTTGCAAAAAAAGTGATTTTTAGCCTGGGAAATACACCATAGAAGTGGGTGAAAGTTTTATTCAGCCTAGTTTTCAAATGGAGCCTCATATTGCTTTCACAGAGTTCCTAGTCACTGTTTACAAAAAGAATTTTTCAGACTGGAAAAACACCACAGACTTGAATGAAATCTGTATTCAGCTTAGTTTTCAAATGGAGCAACATACTTCTTTTGAGAGTTCCAAGATGCTGTTTGCAAAAAGTGATTTTTTTGGCATGGGAAAGCCCCAGAGAAGAGAATGAAAGCTGTATTCAGCTTAGTACTCAAAACAGAGCAACATATGTCTTTTGCAGTTTTCCAAGTCACTGTTTGCAAAATTGGTTTTTCAGCCTGGGAAAACACCATAGAAGTGAATGAAAGCTGTATTCAGCTTAGTTTTTAAATCAGAGCAGCATACTGCTTTTGCAGACTTCAAAGTCAGTGTTTCCAAAAAATTGATTTTTCAGTTAGGTAAAACATATTTGTGAATGAAAGCTGAATTCAGATTAGCTTTCAAAATGGAGCAACATACTGTTTTCATAGGTTTCCAAGGTTCTGTTTCCTAAAAAGTGAATTTTCAACCTGGGACAATGCCATAGAAGTGAATGAATGCTGTATTCAGCATAGTTTTCAAAACAGAGCAACAAACTTTTTTTGTACAGTTACAAGTCACTGTTTGTGAAAACGTGAGTTTTCAGCCTCAGAAAACACCAGAGTGTTGAATGAAAGCTGTATTCAGCTTAGTTTTCAAAATGGAGCAACTTCCTGCTTTCACAGAGTCCCTAGTCACTGTTTGCAAAAAGAGACTTTTCAGCCTGGGAAATCACCATAGAAGTGAATGACAGCTGTATTCAGCTTAGTTTCCAAATTGAGTAGCATTCTAGTCTCACAGATTTCCATGTCACTGCTTGCAAAAAATGTGATTTTCCAGCCAGGGAAAACACAATAAAAGTGAATGAAGCTGTATTCAAATAGTTTCCAAGTTGAGCAACATTCTGCTTTTGCAGAGTTCAAAGTCACTGCAAAAAAAGTGATTGTAAAGACAGAAAAATTAGCATAGAATTGAATGCTTGGTTTCTTCATCTTGTATCTCAAAATGGAGCAAAATATAGCTTTTGTAGATTTCCAAGTCACTCTTTCAAAAAAAGTGATTTCCCAGCCTGTGACAACACCATAGAAGTGCATGAAAGCTGTATTCAGCTTGGTTTTCAAAACAGAGCAACATACTGCTTTTGCAGAATTCCAAGACACTGTTTGCAAAAAGATTTTTCCACCTGGGAAAACCACATAGATGTGAATGAAAGCTGTATTCAGCTTAGTTTTCTTCTGAGCAACATACTGCTTTCACAGAGTTCCAAATCACTGTTGGCAGAAATGTGCTTTTTCAGCCTGGGAAAACACCACAGATGTGAGTGAAAACTGTATTGAGCTAAATTTTCAAAACCAAGCAACATACTGCTTTCACAGAGTTCCAAGTCACATTTGGGAAAAAAAGTGATTTTTCAGCCTGGGAAACACTATAGGAGTGAATGAAAGCTGCATTCAGCTTAGTTTCCTAAATGGAGCAACATACTGCTTTCAAAGATTTCCATGTAATTTTTGCAAAACAGTGAAATTTCAGCTTGGGGAAACACCATAGAAGTGAAAGAAAGCTGTATTCATCTTTGTTTACAAAGCAGAACATGCAGAGTTCAATTGACTGTTTGCAAAAAAAAAGTGATTTTTCATCTTGGGTAACACTATGGATGTGGATGACAGCTGTATACAACTTAGTTTTCAAGATGCAGCAACATACTGTCTTCACAGTGTTCCAAGTCACTGCAAAAAATTGAATTTTCTTTGAGGGAAAAGACTGTATTAGTGAATGAAGACTGTGTTCATCTTAGTTTTCAAAATGGAGGAATACCTTTCTTTGACAGAGTTCCAAGTCACCATTTGCAAAAAAAGTGATTTTTCAGTCTGGGAAATCACCATAGAAGAGAATAAAAACTGTATTCAGCTTAAATTTCAAAACAGAGCAACATATTGCTTTCACAGAATTCCAAGTCACAGTTTGCAAAAAAGTTAATTTTCAGCCTGAGAAAACACCATAGAAGTGAATGAAAGCTGAATGCAGCTTGGTTTTCAAAACAAAGCAACATACTGCTTTTGCAGAGTTCCAAGTTACTGTTGGCAAAAAAAGTTAATTTTCAGCCAGGGAAAACACAATAGAGGTGAATGAATACTGTATTTAGCTTAGTTTCCAAATTGAGCAACATTCTGCTTTCACAGAGTTCCAAGCCACTTTTGCAAAAAAGTGATTTTTCAGCCTGGGAAAATGCTATAGAATTGAATGAATGATGTATACATCTTAGATCTCAAAATGGAGAAACATACAGCTTTTGCAGAGTTCCAAGCTACTGTTTCAAAAAAAGTGTTTCTGCAGCCTGGGAAAACACCATAGAAGTGCATGAAAGCTGTGTTCAGCTTAATTTTCAAAAGAGAGCAACATGCTTCTGTTGCAGATTTCCAAGTCACTGCTTGCAAAAAAGTGTGTTTTTTTTTGGCCTCAGAAAACACCAAAGAAGTGAGGGAAAGCTGTATTCAGCTAAGTTTTCAAAATGGAGCAACATAATGCTTTCACAGAGTTCTGGGTCACTTTTGCAATAAAGTGATTTCTCAGCATGGGAAACACCATAAAAGTGAGTGAAAACTGGATTCAGCTAAGTTTCCAAAATGGAGCAACATACTACTTTTGCAGAGTTCCATGTAATTTTTGCAAAACAGTGAATTTTCAGCCTAGGAAAACACTGTAGATGTTAATGAAAGCTGTATTCACCTTAGTTTTCAAAACAGGCTACATAAGGCTTATGCAGAGTTCCAAGTCTTGGTTTGCAAAAAAGTGATTTTTAGGCCAGGAAATACACCACAGAAGTGAGTGAAAGTTGTATTCAGCCTAGTTTTCAAAACAGAGCCTCATATTGCTTTCACAAAGTTCCAAGTAACTCTCTGCAAAAAAGTGAATCTTCAGCCTGGAAAACAGCATAGAAGTGAATCAAAGCTGTATTCAGCTTAGGTTTCAAAATGGAGCAACATGCTGCTTTTACAGAGTTCCAAGTCACTGTTTGCAAAAAAGAGATTTTTCAGCCTGGAGAAACACCACAGACATGAATGAAATCTGTATTCAGCTTAGTTTTCAAAGGGAGAAACATACTGCTTTCAAGAGTTCCAAGACACAGAGCAACATACTTCTTTTGGAGACTTCCAAGTAACTGTTTTCAAAATTGATTTTTCAGCCTGAGAAAATACCATGAAAGTGAATGAATGCTGTATTCAGCTTAGTTTTTAAAGCAGAGCAACATACTGCTTTTGCAGGCTAAAATGCACTGTTTGCAAAAAACTTATTTTTCTGTGAAGGAAAACACCATATTAGTGAATGAGAGATGTATTCAGATAAGTTTTCAAAAAGGAGCAACATACAGCTTTCACAGGGTTCCAAGGCACTGTCTGCAAGAAGTGAATTTTCAACCTGGGACAACATCATAAAACTGAATGAATGCTGTATTCAGTACAGTTTTCAAAATGGAGCAACAAACTGTTTCCACAGAGTTACAAGACATGTTTTGAGAAAATGTGATTTTCCATCCTCAGAAAACACCAGAGAACTGAATGAAAGCTGTATTCAGCTTAGTTTTCAGAAAGGAGCAACATGTGGCTTTCACAGAGTTCAAAGTCACTGTTTGCAAAAAAGTGATTTTTCAACCAGGGAAATCATCGTAGTATTGAATGCTCAGTGTATTCATCTTATATTTCAAAATGGAGCAAAATACAGTTTTCACAGAGTTACCATTCACTCTTTCGAAAAAAGTGATTTTGCTGCCTGCAAAAGCACTGTTAGATATGCAAGAAAGCTGTGTTCAGCTTAGATTTCAAAGCAGAGCAACATGCTCCTATTGCAGAGTTCCAAGTCACTGTTTGCAAAAAAGTGATTTTTCAGCCTGGGAAAAAAACATAGAAGGGAATGAAAGCAATATTCAGCCTAGTTTTCAAAACAAAGCCAAATCCTACATTTGCAGAGTTTCAAATCAATGTTTGCAAAAAAAGTTGAATTTTCAGCCTGGGAAACAGCATAGAAGTGAATCAAAGTTGTATTCCACTTAGTTTCCAGAGTGGAGCAACATACTGCTTTCACAGAGTTCCAAGTCACTGTTGGGAAAATGTGATTTCAGACTCAGCTCTGTTTGCAAAAATGTGATTTTCAGGCCTGGAACAACACCATAGAGGTGAATGAATGTTGTACTCAGCTTCATTTTCAAAACGGGCATCGTATTGCTTTCACAAAGCTCCAAGTCACTTCTTTAAAAAAAGTGATTTTTTCAGACTGAGAAAAGCATAGAAGTGAGTAAAAGCTGTATTCAGATTCATTTTCAAAAGGAGCAACATACTGCTTTCAAGAGTTCCAAGACAGTTTTTGCAAAAAGGTGATTTTTCAGCATGGGGGAACCCCATTGAAGAGAATGAAAGCTGTATTCTTGTTCATACTCAATACAGAGCAACATACTTCTTTTGAATATTTCAAAGTCATGGTTTGCAGAAAAGTGTTTATTCAGCCTGTGAAAACAACATAGTAGTCAATGAAAACTGTATTCAGCTTAGTATTCAAAATGAAGCAAAATGTTTCACCCATAGTGTTCCAAACCAAAGTTTGCAAAAACCTGATTTTTCAGACTAAGTAAACACCATAGAAATGAATGAATGCTGTTTTCAGCTTAGTTTTCAAAATGGAGGAAAATACTGCTTTCACAGTGTTAAAAGTCAATTTTTGCATAAAAGTGTTTCTGCAGAATACAAAACCCCATAGAAGGAATGAAAGCTGAATTCAGGTTAGTTTTCAAAACAGAGCAACATACTGCATTTGCAGAGTTCCAAGTCACTGTTGGCAAAAAGTGATTTTTCAGACAGGGAAAAAAACAATAGAAGTGAATGAAAGCTGTGTTCACTAAGTATTCAAAATTGAGCAACATTCTGCTTCCACAGAGTTTGAAGTCACAGTTTGAAAAAAAGTGATTTTTTAGCCCAGGAAAACACTGTAGTACTGAATGAATCCTGTACTGAGCTTAGTTTTCAAAATGGAGGAACGTACTGGTTTTGCAGAGTTCCAAGTCACTCTTTGTAAAAACTGATTTTTCAGCATGGGAAACACTGTAGAAGTGAATGAACACTGTATTCAGGTTAGATTTCAAAACAGAGCAACATACTGCTTTTGCAGAGTTCCAAGTCACTGTTTAGAAAAAATTGTTTTGGCAGCCTGGAAACACCATAGAAGGGCATGAAAGCTGTGTTCAGCTTAGTTTTCAAAACAGAGAAACATACTGCTTTTGCAGAGTTCCAAGTCACTGTTTGGAAAAATGTGAATCTTCAGCCTTGGAAAACACCATAATATTGCATAAAAGCTGTGTTTGGCTTAGTTTCCAAATGGAGCAATATACTGCTTTTGCAGAGTTCCAAATCGCTTCTTGCAAAAAAGTGATTTTTCAGCCTGGAAAAACAACATAGAAGTGAATGAAATCTGTAATCAGCTTGGTTTTCAAAATGGAGCAACATACTGCTTTCACAGATTTCCAAGTCACTGTTAGGAAAAAGTGATTTTTCAGCCTATGCAAACACCACAGAAGTGAATGAAAGTTGTATACAGCTTTGTTTTCAAATGGAGCAACATACTGCCTTTGCACAGTTCCAAGTTACTCTTTGCAAAAAAAGTGATTTTTCAGCCTGGGAAAACAACATAGAAGTGAATGACAACTGAATTCAACTCAGTTTTCAAAATGGAGCAACATATTGCTTTCAATCAGTTCCAAGTTACTGTTTGCAAAAAAGTGATTTTTCAGACACAAAAGTGCCATAGAAGGGAATGAAAGCTGAATTCATCTTAGTTTTTGAACTGGAGCAAAATGCAGCTTTCGCAGAGTTCCAAGACACTGTTTGCAAAAAAGTTTATTTTCCCCCTAGGAAAATCCCAAAGATGTGAATAAAAGCTGTATTTGGCTTAGTTTTCAAAATGGAGAAACATACTGCTTTCACAGATTTCCAAGTCTCTGTTTGCAAAAAAGTGATTATACTGCATGGGAAAACAACATAGAAGTGAAAGAAACTGTATTCACCTAAGTTTTCAAAAGGGAATAACATACTGCTTTCACAGAATTCCAAGTCACTGTTTCCAAAAATATGTCTTATCAGCCTGGGAAAACACCACAGATGTGAAAGAAAGCTGTATTCAGCTTAGTTTTCAAAAGGAGCAACGTCCTGCTTTCAAGAGTTACAAGACACTGTTTGCAAAAAAATGATTTTTCAGCATGGGAAAACCCCATAGAAGAGAATGAAAGGTGTATTCAGCATAGTACTCAAAACAGAGCCACAAACTTCTTTTGAATATTTCCAAGTCACTGTTTGCAAAAAGTGTTTTTCAGCTGGGGAAATCACTATAGAAGTCAATGAAAACTGTATTCAGCTTAGTTTTCAAAACAAAGCAAAATGCTTCATTTGCAGGTTCAAAATAACTGCAAAAAAACTGACTTTTTATGCCAGGTAAACACAATAGAAATTAATGAATGCTGTATTCTGCTTAGTTTTCAAAATGGAGGAACATACTGCTTTTGCAGTGTTCCAAGTCACTGTTTCCAGAAAAGTGTTTTCTCAGAATAGAATACACCATAGAAGGGAATGAAAGCTGAATTCAGTTTAGTGTTCAAAACAGAGCAACATACTCCTTTTGAAGAGTTCCAAGTCACAGTTTGCAAAAAAGTGATTTTTCTCCCTGGGGAAACACCATAGAATTGTATGAAAGCTGAAAACAGGTTGGTTCCAAAATGGTACACCATAATGCTTTTGCAGGGTTCCATATCACTGTTGGCAAAAAATGATTTTTCAGCCTGGGAAAACAAAATAGAAGTGAATGAAATCCCTTATCAGCTTAGTTTTAAAAATGGAGTAACATATTGCTTTTGCAGATTTCCAAGACCCCATTGGGTAAAAGAGATTCTTCAGCCTGGGAAAAACCCATAGAAGTGAATGAAATATGTGTTCAGGTTAGTTTTCAAAACAAAGCAACTTCACTGCTTTTTCAGATTTCCAAACCAGTGTTTGGAAAAAAGTGATTCATCAGCCTGGGAAAACACCATAGAAGGGCATACAAGCTGTGTTCAGCTTAGTTTTCAAAACAGAGAAACATACAGCAAATTGATTTTTCTGTATGGGAAAACACCACAGAAGTCAACAAAAGCTGAATACTGCTTGATTTTCAAAATGGAGCAACATACTGGTTTTGCAGTGTTCCAAGTCACAGTTTACAAAAAAGTGATTTTTTCAGACTGGAAAACACCATATAAGTGAATGAAAGCTGAATACAGCTTAGGTTTCAAAATGAAACAAAATACAGCTTTTGCAGAGTTCCAAATCACTGTTGCAAAATTTTAAATCCTCTAGGAAAACCCAAAAAGTGAATAAAAGCTGTATTCAGCTTAGTTTTCAAAATGGAGCTACATACTGCTTTCATAGATTTACAAGTGTCTGTTTGCAAAAAAGTGTTTATTCTACCTGGAAAAACACCATAAATTTGAAGGAAACTGTATTCACTTTAGTTTTCAAAGGTAATAACATACTGCTTTCACAGATTTCCAAGTCACTGTTTGCAAAAAAGTGATTGTTCAGCCAGGGAAAAGCCCCTAGAAGCAAAAGAAAACTGTAATCAGCTTAGGTTTTTTTTTTTTTTTCATTTTTATTGAGATTGTTCAGATACCATACAATTATCCAAAGATCCAAAGTGTACAATCACTTGCCCCTGGGTACCCTCATACAATCAGCTTAGTTTTAAAAACAGAGCAACATACTGTATTCCCAGAGTTCCAAGTGACTGCAAAAAGTGATTCTTCAGCCTGGGAAAAATCATAGAAGTGAAGGAAAGCTGTATTCAGCTTAGTTTTGAAAACAGAGCAATATACTGCTTTCACGCAGTTCCAAGTGATTGTTTGCATTAAAGTGACTTTTCAGCCTGGTAAGAAACCATAGAACTGAATGAAAGCTGTATTCTGCTTAGTTTCCACAAAGGGCAACATAGTGCTTTTGCAGAATTCTAGGTCACTCTTTGCTTAAAGATGAATTTTCAGCCTAGGAAAACACCATAGAAGGGAATGAAATCTGTATTAAACTTAGTTTCCAAAATGGAGCAACATACTGCTTTCTCAGAGATACAAATCACTGTTTTCAAAAAAGGGATTTTTCAGTGTGGGAAAACACAGTAGAAGTGAATGTAAGCTGTATACAGCTTAGATTTCAAAACGGAGGTACATAATGCTTTCATCGAGTCCCAAGTCACTGCTTGGAAAAAAATTGAGTCATCAGCCAGGGAAAAGACTATAAAAGTGTATGAAAGCTGTATTCTGCTTAGTTTTAAAAACAGAGCAACATAATGCATTGGCAGAGGGCCAAGTCACTGTTTGTAGAAAGTAATTTTTCTGCCTGGGAAAACACCATAGAATTGAAGGAAAGCTGAATACAGCTTGGTTTTCAAAATGGAGCAGCATACTGCTTTTGCAGAGTTCCAAGTCACTGTTCACAAAAAAATGATTTTTCAGCCTCAGAACACACCATAGAAGTCAATGAAAGCTGTATTCAGCATAGATTTCAAAACAGAGCAGCAAACTGCTTTCACAGAGTTAACAGCCACTGTTTGCAAAAACATGAGTTTTCAGTCAGGGATAACACCAGAAGTGAATTTAAGCTCTATTCAGCTTTGGTTTCAAAATGGAGCAACATCATGATTTCACTGTGTTCCAAGTCACTCTTTACAAAAAAGATATTTTGCAGCCTAGTTAAACACTATAGAAGTGAATGAAATCTATATTAAGCAATTTTTCAAAAGGAGCCACATATGACTTTCACAGGTTTTCAAGTGTCTGTTTGCATAAAGTGATTTTTCAGCCTGGGAAAACACCATAGAATGGAATGAATGTTCTATTCACTTTTGTTTTCAATACAGAGCAACATAATGCTTTCTCAGAATTCCAAGTCACTGTTAGGAGTAAAGTGATTTTTCAGGCTCAGAAACACAATAGAAGTTACAGAGAGCTGTATTCAGCTTACTTCCCAAAACAGAACATCATACTCCTTTCACAGAGTACCAAGTGACTCTTTGCAAAACTGATTTTTCATCCAAGTAAAACACCATATACATGAATGAAAGCTGTATTCAGCTTAGTTTTCAAAATGGAGCAACATACTGCTTTTGCAGATTTCCAAGACACTGTTTTCCAAAATGATTTTTCAGCCTGTGAAAACGTCATAGAAGTGAAAGAAAGCTGTACTCAGCTTAGTTTTAAAAATGGAGCAACATACTACATTCTCAGATTTCCATGTCAGTGTTTGCAAAAGTGGATTTTCAGGCTGGTAAAGCACCATTGAAATGAAGGAATGCTGTATTCAGCTTCATTTTTGAAACAGAGGAACATACTGCTTTTGCACTGCTCCAAGTGACTGTTTCCATTAAAGTGATTTTTCAGCCTAGGAAGACACTGTAGAACTGAATGAAAGCTGTATCCAGCTTAGTTTTCAGAAAGAGCAACATAATTCTTTCACAGAGTTCCAAGTCATTCTTGGCCTAAAGATGATTTTTCAGCATAGGAAAACACCATAGAAGTGAATGACAGCTGTATTCAGGTTAGTTTTCAAAATGAAGGAACACAACTGCTTTCCCAGATTTCCAAATCACTGTCTGGAAAAAATGATTCATCAGCCTTGGAAAACACCATAGGAAGGAATGTAAGCTGTGTTCAGCTTACTTTTCAAAACAGAGCAACATACTGCTTTCACAGAGTTCCTAGTCACAGTTTGCAAAAAGTGATTTTTTCTGCCTGGAAAAACACAATATAAGTGAACAAAAGCTAAATACTACTTGGTTTTCAAAGCAGAGCAATATACTGCTTTTGCAGAGTTCCAAGTCACTATTTACAAAGAAGTGATTTTTAGCCTGGGAAAGCAACATAGAAGAGAATAAAAGCTGTTATCAGCTTAGTTTTAAAAATGGAGGAGCATACTGCTTTGGCAGATTTCTAAGCAACTGTTTGCAAAAAAAGTGATTTTTCAGCCTAGGGAAACAAAATAGATGTGAATGAAAGCTGTATTCACATTGTTTTCAAAAGGGAAAAACATCCTGCATTCACAGAGTTCCAAGACCTGTTTGCAAAAATGTGATTTTTCAGCCTGAGAAAACCACAGAAGTGAATGAAAGGTGTATTAAGCTTAGTTTTCTAAATGAGCAACATACTGCCCTCACAGTCTTCCAAGCCAAAAAAAAAAAAAAAAAAAAAGTGATTGTGCAGACTGGGAAAACACCACAGAAGTTAATGAAATCAGTATTCAGCTTACTTTTCAAAATGAAGCAACATACTTCTTTCACCAATTTTCAAGTTACTATTTGCAAAAAATGGATATTCCTGCCTGGGAGAACACCATATTAGTGAATGAATGATGTACACCAATTAGTTTTCAAAATGGAGCAAGATAATGCTTTTGCAGAGTTCCAAGTCACTGTTTGTGAAAAAGTGATTTTTTAGACTGGAAAAACACCAAGGAAGTGAATGAAAGCTGTAGTCAGCATATATTAAACAATGGCACAACATTCCTCTTTCACAGTGTTCTAAGTCACTGTTTGCAAAAAAGTGATTTTTCAGCCTGGGGAAACACCATAGAAGTGAATGAAAGCTGTATGCAATTTAGTTTTCAAAACAGGGCAACATACTGCTTTCACTGAGTTCCAAGTCACTCTTTGCAAAAAAGTGATTTTTTCAGACTGGAAAACACCGTATAAGTGAAAGAAAGCTGAATTTAGCTTAGTTTTCAAAACAGAACAAAATACAGCTTTCATAGGGTTCCAAGTCATTATGGAAAAAAATTTTATTTTTCCCTAGTAATAACCAAAAATGTGAATAAAAGCTGTATTCAGCTTAGTTTTCAAAACAGATCAACTTACTGCTTTTGTGGATTTCCAAGTCTCTGCTTGCAAAAAAGTAATTATTCTGTCTTGGAAAACACCATAGAAGTGAAGAAAGCTGTATTCACCTTAGTTTCCAAAAGGGAAGAAAATACAGCTTTCACAGATTTCCAACTGACTGTTTGCAAAAAGTGATTCTTCAGCCTGGGAAAACACCATAGAAGTGAAGGAAAGCTGCATTCAGCTTTGTTTTGAAAACCAAGGGACATACTGCTTTTGCATGGTTCAAAGTGGCTGTTTGCAATAAAGTAGTTTTTCAGCCTAGGAAAACAACATAGAAGTGAATGAAACATGTATTCAGCTTAGTTTTCAAAAAGGGCAACATACTACTTTCACAGAGTACCAAGTCACTCTTTGCCTAAAGTTGATTTTTGGCCTAGTAAAATGCAGTACAGTTGCATGACACTGTAATCAACTTATTTTCCAAAATGGAGCAAAATACTTCTTTCACAGAGTTCCAAGTCACTGTTTTCAAAAAAGTGATATTTCACCCTGGGAAAACAGAGTAGAAGTGAATGAGAGCTGTATTCAGCTTAGCTTTCCAAATGGAGCAACATAATGCATTTGCAGAGTTCCATGTCTCTGCAAAAAAGTCACTTTGCAGCCTGGGAAAACACAGTAGAAGTGACTGAAAGCTGTATATGACTTAGATTTCCAATCAGAGCAATATGCTGCTGTCACAGAGTTCCAGTCACAGTTTGCAAAAAAAGTGATATTTCTACCTGTGAAAACACCATGAAAGTTAATGAAAGCTGAAAATTGCTTGGTTTTCAAAACAAAGCATCCTACTGTTTTGCAGAGCTCCAAGTCACTGTTTCCAAAAAAAGTGATTTTTCAGCCTGGGAAAACAACATAGAAGAGAAGGAAAGCTGTGATCAGCTTAGTTTTAAAAATGGAGGAAGATACTTCTTTTGAGGATTTCAAAGTTAGTTTGCAAGAAAAAAAGGGATTTTTCAGCCAGGGAATACAGAATAGAAGTGAATGAAAACTGTATTCTGCATAGTTTTCAAAATGGAAGTACATTCTGCTACCACAGAGTTCCAAGTCACTGTTTGAAAAAAAGTGATTTTTCATCCTGGGAAAACACCATGGAAGTGAATGACAGCTCTATACAGCTTGGTTTTCAAAATGGAGCAACATACTGCTTTCACAGTGTTCCAAGTCAATGCTTGTTAAAAAGTGATTTTTCAGCCTGGGAAAACATTGTAGAAGTGAATGAAAGATGTATACAGCTTAGTTTTAAAATGGAGCAGCATACTGCTTTTAGAGTGTTCCAAGTCACAGTGTGGAAAAAAGTGATTTTTCCGACTGGGTAAACACCATAGAGATGAATGAATGCTGTGTTCAGCTTAGTTTTCCAAATGGAGCAACATAATAATTTTGCAGAGTTCCAAGTTGCTGTTTGCAGAAAAGAGATTTTTCCAACATGAAAACACCATAAAAGTGAATGGAACTCTGTTCATGTGAACTTAGGCAATTGAGTTCAAGTTTCCCAGCCTCAGTTTCTCTATCTGTAAAACAGGATTATTCGAGGCGGGGCAAGATGGCAGAGTGGTGAGGAGCAGAATTTCGTCTCTCCCCTAGAGCAGCTGGCAATTACCCAAGAACTACATGAAACAGTGTTTTTGGGGTCTCCAGTAACCAGTCACACATTAGACACAAGTTTGGAATTGGAGCAAAATCTGAGATCACAGTGAACATTGCAAGTTCCCTGGACCAGGGGTCTGGAGCCCCTCCCCACCCAGACCTCACAGACTATCTTGCTGCCTGCTCCCTGAAAGGGGGGGGACCAAAAAACAGCAATCTTCTGAGGGCAAGAGGGGAGGCTCAACCCAGCCTCAAATGCAGAATTAATTAACAAATTAATTAACTAACTTTGGGAGCTGGGGTGCTAAAGAAGGGCTGGGATCCGAGAAGTGGGGGCACGTAAAAGCGGGCACCCCTTCCCAGACTCCAAAAAAGCCATTTTTTTCCCCCTACATTTTGTCCCTTCTGGCTTCTCACTGATCCCTTATCTTTTTGCATTTCCATAGCCCCCGGCAGGGGTGGAACTGAAGCAGTTGGAGAGTAATTATCAGACAATAGCCCAAAGCATATCTTTAAATGCTCTATTCTGACACTGACAAGACTTCCAAGCTGGGGAAAGACTTTTAAAAGAGATTCTTTTTTTTTTCCTTTTTTCTTTTTCTTGATTTCTTTTCTATTTTTTTTTTTAATCTAAAAGTAATATATGTGGTTATTTTCTATCGGAAAGCCCAGGTTGAGGGAGTAGGCTGGGCTTGGGGGAGACAGAGTACCCACAGTGTCTTTGAATTCCATATTCACTACTGAAGGCCTCCAACCCTGTCTTTAATTGGCAACTCAGGCTGACCAAGGAATCTACCTGGAGAGGCCCCAAAGAGGAGAGGAGAGAAGGGAATAGTGCCCCTGAGAGACAACTGGAGTTCTGAGGATTGGGAGAGTGGAGGGAGGTCCAGCTCAACTGGCAGTCCTCCTTCTGGGAATTCAGACCCCAGGGGCTGGAATTCAGATTCTGGCTTCAGTCAGCCACGCCCCTGACAGGATCAGAGTCACTAGGAGAACTAAAGGCTCCATACCTCCTTACACTGTTGGGGGAGCTGCAGGCTGGCCAGCGCCACCTGCTGGACAGGAGAGGAAAAGCACCAATTCTAAAGGCCTCATAGGAGGGTCTCCTTCTCAGGAAAACTCCATACCCTCTCAATGAGACCTGGGCCTCACTGAACTGGGAAAATCTGACTAGGGTCGACCATATCTGAGAAGACCCACTCACAAAAAGGTTACATAGAGGCAGAGCAAGAAACAGAAAAAACAAGAGGGGAAAAATTCTGATCAACTAAACAGAACCTAAGTTAGAGATCTAGAATAAGTTGAACTGAATAACAGAGGCCAGAGAACAAAGCCAATGAACAAGAAAACCACTAGGTAAAAGACAGAAAACAAGCTCCAAAATAAACTAATCAAGAAAATCAGATGCCTAGACAACTTAAGATAACAAGCCATACCAGGAAACATGAAAACATGGACCAACCAAAGAAGCAAACTAATAGCTCAGCTGAGACACAGGAGTGGAGGCAACTAATGCTAAATAAATTTGATGAAATGAAGGAAGATATAGCAAAAGAGCTGAAGGATATAAAGAAGACACTGGCTGACCATAAAGAAGAATTCATAAACTTAAAAAAACAAATGGCAGAACTCATGGGAATGAAGGCCACAATGGAGGAGATGAAAAACACAATGGAGGAACACAACAGTGGATTTGAACAGTCAGAAGAAAGGATCATTGAACTGGAAGACAGGTCATTCGAATTCATACACACAAAAGAACAGATGGTGAAAAAACCGAAAAAATATGAGCAGGGTCTTAGGGAGCTTAGTGACAACATGAAACACACAAATATACGTGTTATGGGCATCCCAGAAGGAGAAGAGAGGGGAAAGGGGGCAGAAAGAGTAATAGAAGACGTATTCACTGAAAATTTCCCAACTCTTATAAAAGACAGAAAATTAGAGATTCAAGAAGTACAATGTACCCCAAATAGAATAGATCCCAATAGACCTACTCCAAGACACTTACTGGTCAGATTGTCCAATGTCAAAGACAAAGAGAGGATTCTGAAAGCAGCAAGAGAAAAGCAATCAATCACATACAAGGGAAGGTCAATAAGACTATGTACAGATTTCTCTGCAGAAACCATGGAGGCAAGAAGACAGTGGCATGATATATTTAAGATTCTGAAAGAGAAAAACTGCCAACCAAGAATTCTATATCCAGCAAAACTTTCCTTCAAAAATGAGGGAGAGATTAAAACATTTTCAGACAAACAGACACTGAGAGAGTTTGTGAATAAGAGACCGGCCCTACAAAAAATACTAAAGGGAGTGCTACAGGCTGATAGGAAAAGGCCGGAGAGAGAGAGTTGGAGAAGAGTGCAGAAATGAAGATTATCAGGAAAGGTAAAAGGAGAGGAAAAAATAAGATATAACATATAAATTCCAAAAAACAAAATGGTAGAAGAAAGTACTGCCCTTACAGTAATAACACTAAATGTAAATGGATTAAACTACCCAATAAAAAGACACAGACTGGCAGAATGGATTAAAAAACAGGACCCATCTATATGCTGTCTACAAGAAACTCACTTTAGACACAAGGACAAACATAGACTGAAAGTGAAAGGTTGGAAAAAGATATTTCATGCAAACAACAACCAGAAAAAAGTGGGAGTAGCTATATTAATATCAGACAAGTTAGACTTCAAAAGCAAAACAATTAAAAGAGACAAAGAAGGACACTATATATTAATAAAATGGTCAATTCATCAAGAAAACATAACAATCATAAATATTTATGCAGCAAGCCAGAATGCCCCAAAATTCATGAGGCAAACACTGCGATCACTGAAAGGAGAAATAGATACCTCTACAATAATAGTTGGAGACTTCAATACACCACTCCCATCAATGGATAGAACATCTAGACAGAGTATCACTAAAGAAACAGAGATGTTGAATTGTATGATAAATGAACTAGACTTGACAGACATTTATAGAACACTACATCCAACAACAGCAGGATACACTTTTTTCTCAAGTGCTCATGGAACATTCTCTAGGATAGACCACATGTTGGGTCACAAAGCAAGTCTCAACAAATTTAAAAATATTGATATTATACAAAACACTTTCTCAGACCACAATGGAATGAAGTTGGAAATAAATAAAAGGCAGAAGGTCATAAAATTCACAAACATATGGAGGCTAAACAACACCCTCTTAGAAAACCAGTGGGTAAAGGAAGAAATTACAAGAGAAATTAGTAAATACCTCGAGGCAAATGACAATGAAAACACAACTTATCAAAACTTATGGGATGCAGCAAAGGCGGTGCTGAGAGGGAAATTTATTGCCCTGAATGCCTATATTAAAAGAGAAGAGAGAGCAAAAATTGAAGAGTTAACTGCTCACCTGGAGGAATTAGAGAAAGAACAGCAAACTAACCCCAAAGCAAGCAGAAGGGAAGAAATAACAAAGATTAGAGCAGAAATAAATGCAATTGAGAACAGGAAAACAATAGAGAGAATCAACAAAACCAGAAGTTGGTTCTTTGAGAAAATCAATAAAATCGATGGACCACTGGCTAGGCTAACAAAAAAAAAAAAAAAAGAGAGAGCAGATGCAAATAAATGCAATCAGAAATGGGAAAGAAAATATAACTGTCGACCCTGCAGAAATTAAGGAGATAATGAGAAGATACTATGAGCAACTATATGCTAATAAACTAGACAACTTAGATGAAATGGACAACTTCCTAGAAAAGCATAAACAACCAACATTAACTCAAGAAGAAATAGATGACCTCAACAAACCAATCACAAGTAAAGGAATTGAGTCAGTCATCAAAAAGCTCCCAAAAAGGAAAAGCCCAGGACCAGATGGTTTCACATGTGAATTCTACCAAGCATTCAAGAATGAATTAGTACCAATCCTGCTCAATCTCTTCAAAAAAATTGAAGAAGAGGGAAAGCTACCTAACTCTTTCTATGAAGCCATCATCACTGTAATACCAAAACCAGGCAAAAGATACTACAAAAAAAAGAAAATTATAGACCAATTTCTTTAATGAATATAGACACAAAAATCCTCAACAAAATACTTGCAAATTGAATCCAGCAGCACATTAAAAGAATTATACACCATGACCAGGTGGGATTTATTCCAGGTATGCAAGGCTGGTTCAACACAAGAAAATCAATTAATGTAATACACCACATCAATAAATCAAAGCAGAAGAACCACATGATCATCTTGATTGATGCAGAAAAGGCATTTGACAAAATTCAACATCCTTTCCTGATGAAAACACTTCAAAGAATAGGAATAGAAGGGAACTTTTTCAATATGATAAAGGCAATATATGAAAAAACCCACAGCTAACATCATGCTCAATGGGGAGAGACTGAAAGCTTTTCCTCTAAGATCAGGAAAAAGATAGGGATGCCCACTATCACCATTGTTATTCAACATTGTGCTGGAAGTTCTAGCTAGAGCAATTAGGCAAGAAAAAGAAATAAAAGGCATCCAAATTGGAGAGGAAGAAGTAAAACTTTCACTATTTGCAGATGACATGGTTCTATATGTAGGAAATCCAGAAAAATCTACAGCAAAGCTACTAGAACTAGTCAATGAATACAGCAAAGTAGCAGGCTACAAGATCAACACGCAAAAATCTGTAGTGTTCCTATACACAAGCAATGTGCAACAGGAGGAGGAAATCAAGAAAAAAATCCCATTTACAATAGCAAACAAAAGAATCGAGTATTTAAGAATAAACTTAACCAAGTACACAAAAGACCTTTACATAGAAAACTATAAGAAACTGATAAAAGAAATTGAACAAGACCTGAAAAAATGGAAGAACATACCATGTTCATGGATTGGAAGACTAAATATAGTTAAGATGGCAATTTTACCTAATCTGATTTACAGATTCAATGCAATACCAATTCAAATCGCAACAACTTACTTTACAGAAATAAAAAAAACAATAACTAAATTTATTTGGAAGGGTAAGGTGCCCCGAATAGCCAAAAATGTCTTGACAAAGAGGAACGAAGTGGGAGGTCTCACACTATCTGACTTTGAAGCATATGACAAAGCTACAGTGCTCAAAACAGCATGGTACTGGCATAAGGACAGATATACTGATCAATGGAATTGAATTGAGTGTTCAGAAGTAGACCCTCACATCTATGGACAACTGATCTTTGATAAGGCAGTGAAGCTGAAGCAACTGGGAAAGAGCAGCCTGTTCAATAAATGGTGTTTGGAGAACTGAATATCGATTTCCTAAAGAATGAAAGAGGATGTCCATCTCACACCTTATACCAAAATTAACTCAAAGTGGATCAAAGACCTAAACATTAGCACCAAGACCATAAAACTCTTAGAAGAAAATGTAGGGCAATATCTTAAAGATCTTGTGAAAGGAGGTGGTTTCTTAGACCTCACACCCAAGGCACGAACAACCAAAGAACAAATAGACAAATGGGATCTCCTCAAAATTAAACACTTTTGTACATCAAAGGACTTTGTCAGAAAAGTAAAAAGGCAACCTACACAATGGGAGATGTTATTTGGAAACCACATATCAGATAAGGGTTTAATATCCCGAATATATCCCGAATATATAAAGGAATCCTGCATCTCAATAACAGAAAGACAAACAATCCAATTAAGAAATGGGCAAAAGACATGAACAGACATTTTTCTGAAGAGGAAATACAAATGGCTCAAAAGCATATGAAAAAATGCTCAACTTCACTGGCTATTAAGGAAATGCAAATCAAAACCACAATGAGATATCACCTCACACCTACCAGAATGGCCATTATCCAAAAAACAGAAAATGACAAGTGCAGGAGAGGATGTGGAGAAAGAGGCACACTTATTCATTGTTGGTGGGAATGTAGAATGGTGCAACCACTCTGGAAGACAGTACAGAGGTTCCTCAGGAAGCTAAATATAGATTTGCCATATGACCCAGATATTCCATTGCTGGGTATATACTCAGAGGAACTGAAACTTAAGACACAAACAGACATTTGTAAACCAATGTTTATTGCAGTATTATTCACAATTGCCAAGAGATGGAAACAGCCCAAATGTCCATCAAAGGACGAGTGGATAAACAAACTGTGGTATATACACATGATGGAATATTATGCAGCTGTAAGACAGAACAAAGACATGGATCATGTAATAATGTGGATGAACCTTGAGGATTTTATGTTGAGTGAAGTTAGCCAGAAACAAAAGGACAGATTCTGTATGGTCTCACTAATATGAACAGATATTAATGAAAAAATTTTGGGAGTTAAAAGCTGACAACACAGGCAACCAGGAGATACAAAGAAGACAGAGATCAGCCATTTGATGCTGAAGGACTACAGAATGTTTAGGATTGATTGCATAGATCCAGAAATAGATAGCATAATACTGTGTGATGGTAGCACAGTACTGTAAGTACACTGAACAAAGATGTCTGTGAGTAAAGCTGAAAGAGGTGGGATACGAGAATATATGACACCAGAGGTAAAGATAGATGATAAAGACTGGGACTGTATAACATGGCAAAAACTGGAGTGGCCAATGACTGTTACTAAATATATAAATATAAAAATGTTTTTGCATGTGGGAAAGCAAATGAATGTCAACCATGTAGAAATTTGAAAAAGGGATGGTATTCAGGAAAAATCATAATCAAAGCAAACTGGAGTCTATGGTCAACAGTAACATTGTAATATACCTCCATTAAATGTAACAAAGGCAATATGCCAATGCTAAATGTATATGAGAGGGGGATATAGGGGAGTAATATGGGATTCTTGGTAGTGGTGTTATTTACTGTCCTTAGTAGTATATTGTATTGTATGACATGTTATTTATCTTTTTATCATTTTTATTATTGCTAACAAAAAAAAACAATTTTTCTTGTAGTAATCAGTATGTTCAAGTGCTGATTGTGGTGATAAATGTACAACTTTATGATGATACCATGAACAACTGATTGTACACTGTGGATAAATGTATGGTATGTGAATATAACTCTATAAAATTGTAGGAAAATATATATATAGGAGTAAAAGTGTTAGAGAAAACATGGTGAGAGGGATGATGCCTCACCAATATGAACTAACTACAATGTGTAAACTCAGAATTGAATCTTAGAACATAGTCTAACGTGGACACAATAATTGTAATAGTCCATAGATTGCAAGCTCTTACAACAGTTAACTCTATCCCTGAATTGTAAGGCCTATCTCTAAACTTTGAAATGCTGATTCCCTAGCGTATAACCTGATTGTTCTCTGGAACAACGCATATCTCTGAGACACCTGAAACTCAGAGCTAGAGCTCGGCAGATATGAATGTCAGTATTAGTGCATATAGCCACTGTCAAAAAAAAAAAAAAAAAGCTGAAAAAGAGCCCAGACTTCAATTAGTGATATGAATGAAGCAGGTCTGGTTAAGACCAGGGCAAGCCAGGCCAAAGGGTGAAGGTTGAAACTGATTGTGTTTTAAAACTTCAACTTTCATATGAGACCAAGGGAATAGATATCTATTTGGTACAGGATATAAATTTTCTAAACGGTACAACTCTACAGTCGATTTGTTCAAACACCACAATTGCATGGAACTTTGAATAGGAAGTGAGATATGGCAGGTTAGTATAGGCTGGAGTGAAATAGTGACACATCCTACAGTAATTTGGGCAGATAATAAAAAATATATTTACAGCCTCACCCTCCCCAGCCCCAAGGATCTGGGGGAAGGTGTGGATATGTTGGACATCCTCACCTGGACTGGTGTTGATGTTGTCACAAACATTGGGACTGGCGGTTTGATGTGCTGAGCCCTCGAGCATGGGACTTGCCCTTATGAAGCTCATTACCACAAAGGAGAGTCTAAACTTGTATGCAATGGTGCCTAAGAGTCTCCCCCTGAGTACCTCTTTGTTGCTCACATGTGGCCCTCTCTCTCTCTAACTGAGCCATCTTGATAGGTGAACTCGCTGCCCTCCCCCCTACATGGGGCCTGATTCCCAGGGGTGTAAATCTCCCTGGCAACGCAGAGTATGACTCCCGGGGATGAATGTGGACCCAGCATCGTGGGACTGAGAGTATCTTCTTGACCAAAAGGGGGATGCAAAATGAGATGAAATAGTTTCAGTGGCTGAGAGATTCCAAATGGAGTCGAGAGGTCACTCTGGTGGTCATTCTTATGCACTATATACATAACACCTCTTAGGCTTTAATGTATTGGAATAGCTAGAAGTAAATACCTGAAACTACCAAACTCCAACCCAGCAGTCTGGACTCCTGAAGACAATTATATAATAATGTAGATTACAGGGGGTGACAGTGTGATTGTGAAGACCTTGTGGATCACACCCCCTTTATCTAGTGTATGGATGAGTGGAGGAATGGGGATAAAAACTAAAGGACAAATGGGGTGGGATGGGGGGATGATTTGGGTGTTCTTTTTTCACTTTTATTTTTTATTCTTGTTCTGGTTCTTTCTGATGTAAGGAAAATGTTCAGAGATAGATTGTGGTGATGAACGCATAACTATGTTATCATACTGTGGACAGTGGATTGTATACCATGGATGATTGTATGGTGTGTGACTATATTTCAATAAAACTGAATTTAGTAAAAAAATAAAAAATTAAAAAAAATTAAAAACTGGAAAAAAAAAGTGAATGAAATTTGAACTCAGTGCAGCTGTGAGTGACATTTTGAAGAGCAGCTACAGCCAAGAAGGACAATTTGAAGAAAGCATAGGAGCTGCAGATGAGAGACAGTTTGAAGACAGCTGTTGAAAGCAGATTCTTGCTCTGGAGAAACTAAGAGAGGACAAATATCCAAAGTGCAACTAAGAGTGACATTTTTGAGGAACTGCAGCTTAGAGAGGAACATCCTGGGAGAAAGCCATTTTGAAACCAGAACTTTGGAGCAGATGCCAGCCACATGCCTTCCCAGCTAACAGAGGTTTTCCAGACACCATTGGCCATCCTCCAGTGAAGGTACCCGATTGCTGATGGACACTTTGGACACTTTATGGCCTTAAGACTGTAACTGTGTAACCAAATAAGCTCCCTTTTATAAAAGCCAATCCATTTCTGGTGCTTTGCATTCTGGCAGCATTAGCAAACTAGAACAGAACCTGAACTCTGATACCAAGCCAACCACAAGCCAGAACTCAACTCAACACTCAACACAAACCCCAACCACCACCACAACCAGAAACCTAAGCCTAACCTTAACCATAACTGTAACCCAAACCATAAAATCACCAAACCTAACCCTAACTCTAGCTATATTCCTAACCCAAAACCTAACCCCAATCCTAAACCTAACCAAAATCTTAACCCTAAATCTAACCCCAACCCCAACCACAAACCTAATCCTAAATTAAGCCTATCCCTAACCCTAATTCTAATCCCAACCAAACCCCCAATGACAGTCTCTATGCAAAACACAACCCCAAACCCAACCCCGACTCCAAGCCCAACACCAACACTTAATGTAATCCTAAACCTCATCCTAAACTCAAGCCAAAACCTAACACTAACCCTAACCCTAGCCCTAATCAAAACCCTAAACCTAATCCCAATCCTAAATCTAACCATAACCCTAACTGCAACCCCAACCCAAAACCCAAACTCAAGACTAACTCTAACACTAATCCTAACCCTAACCCTAAAACTAAACTGAACACTTACCCTAACCCCAAACAAAATCCCAACAGGAATCCTAATCCCAAAGCTAATCCTAACCCTAAATATAATACTAAACCTAACACTAAACTTAAACCTAGCCCTTACACCCACCCCAACCATAACTCTAATCCCAAACACAAGCATAACCCTAATTCTAAACCTAACCCTAAACATAACCCTAACCCTGAACCTAATCCCAAAACTAAACCTAACCCAACCCCAACACTACTTGTAACACTAAACCTAATCCTAATACTAACCATAACAATAAACTTAAAATAAACCTAACAAGCTCAGTCAGAAGGAGCAAGGTCGTTCCTTCTGTGTGAGCTTATATAGTGCTCTTGTAAACTAATCAAGTCCCATGCTGAATGAGTAATGCCACACATCCATGGAAATTACCTAATCAGAGTTATCACCTACACTTTGGTGGGTCACATCTCCATGGAAACACTCAAAGTATTACAGTCTAATCAACATTAATACATCTGCCCACACAAGATTGCAACAAAGATAATGGCATTTTGGAGGTCATAAATACATTGAAACAGGCATACCATCTCCAATGCTAATCCTAAACTTAACCCTAATCCTAACTCTAACTGCAAGCATAGCCCTAACTTCAACCCAAACCCCAGCCACAACCACAACCCTAACCCTAACAGTAACTCTAGACCTAATCCAAAGCCTAAACCTAACCCTAACTCTAAACCTTACCCTAAACCCACCTCCAGCTCTAACCTCACCCTAAACCTAATCCTAAGCCTAAACCTATACCTAATGTAACCCAAACCCTAACCCTAAACCTAACCCCAACACTAACCTCAACCCCAAACCCAAACCCAAACCCCTCCCAAACCCTAACACCAACCCTAACCTGAACTTAATCTTAACACTAGCCTTAAACATAACCCAAAACCTAACTCTAAATCTAACTAAAAACCTAACCCTATTCCTAATGCTAACCCTAACCCTAACCTCAACCACAACCCAAAGCCAAACCCATCCCAAACCCAAATCCAACCACAGTACAAACCATAAATCCAACCCTAAGCTAACCCCAAAACAAATCCTAACCCTAAACCTAACCCTAAACATAAGCCTAACCCCAAGCCAAACCCCAAAGCTAAACCCAACCCCAAATCTAGCCAAAAACCCAATCCCAAACCTAACACTAATCCTATCCCTAAACCCATCCATAACACTAACACTAACCTTAACCCTAACCATAACCATAGCACTAACTCTAAACCTAACCATAACTCTAACCCAACACCAGCTCCAACACCAACCCTACACCCCAAAACAAATCCTAACCCTAAACCTAAACTTAACACTAACCTCAATCTGAAACCCAATCCTAACACCAACACCACCCCCAACATTAACCCTAACCCTGAAGCTAAACCTAAATACAATCCTAACCCTAAACCTAACCCCATCCACAAACGCAACCCCAACACCAAAACCAAACTTAACCCTCAACCTAACCCTAAACCAAACCCAAACCATATGCATAACCCTAACACAAAACCCAGCCCCAACCTCAAACCCAAAATCAAGCCTGACTCTAACACCAAATGTAACCATTAAACAAACCATAATCATAACCCTAACCTTAACCACAAACCCAACCCCAAACCCAAACCCAACTGAAAACCTAAGCTTAAACATAACCCTAATCCTAAACCTAACCCTAAACTGAAATACAATCCAAACCCCCCAAATTACCATAACCCCAAATCCAAACCTAAACCTAACCCTAACCCTAAACCTAAACACAACACAAACCCTAATCCCAACTCTAACCTCAACTTTACCCTAACCCTAAGCTTAACACTAACCCTAACTCTAACCCTAAACCTAAGCCCAACCCCAAACCCAAACCCATTCTCAAACACAACCACAAACCAAAATCTAAATTTACTCTAAATGAAACATAGCCCAAAACTAACTTTAAACTTACCCCCAAACCTAACCCTAAACCTAACCCTAACCCTAACCCTAAATGCAACCCCAACCCAAAGCCAACCCCAACCCCCCAATCCAAACATTAAACCTAAACCCTACCCTAATTCCAACCATAATACTAAACCTAAATCTAACCTTAAATATCAATCTAACCCCAACCCAAACCACAAAGCCAAACCTGACCCCCAACCCAACCCCAACCATAGTCCCAGCCCTAACCCTAAACTTAACCATAAACCTAAACCTAACCCTACATTAACCATAAACCTAAACATGACTTTCAACTCAACCCAAAACCAAACCCTAACCACAAACCTAAACGTAAACTTAAACCTCACCCCAACCCTAAATGTAACCCTAACACCAACCCTAACCTTAACCCTAACACTCACCCTAAAACTAAGCACAAATGAAGCCCTACCCTAACCCTAACAGTAAACCTAAACTTAACCCCAAACCCACCACAACCACAAACACAACTCCTAAACCAAATCTAACTCTAAACTTAATATTAAACCTAAAAATTACCCTAACACTAACACTAACCCCAGATGCAAACCCATCCCAAACACAACCCTAAACCTAACCCTAACTCTAACCATAAATCTAAACTTAAGCCCAACACCACCCCTACCCCAACACCAACACCAAACTCAAATGTAACTCTAACAGTAAACAGAACCCTAAACCTAACACTAACCCTAACCCTAAACCTAATCCAAACTCCAAACCCAAACTTAACCCTATCCCCAATGCCAAACTTTACCCTAAACCTAGCCTAAATCTAACCATAACACTAACCCTAAGTCTAACCATAACCCTAACCCTAAAACTAACCATAAACTTAACACCAACCCCCAAACCAACTCCAACACAAACAGAAACTCTAACCTTGACCCTAACCCTAACTCAAACCTAATCTTAATCCTAAAATAAACTCTAAACCTAATCCTAACCCCAAACCTACCCTATATTTAACCCTAATCCAAATTCTAACCCCAAACCCAATCCTAACCATAAACCTAACACTATCCCTAAACCTTACCCTAACCATAACCAAAACCCCAATGCCAAACTAAACCCCAACCACATCCCCAACTCCAACCCCAAACATAACTCTAATCAAAAATCTAACCCTAACACTTTCCATAAACCCAACATCAACCCCAAAGCCAACACCCAAGCCAACCCCCAAACCAAACCCAACACAAGCACCAACCCTAACTCAACACCAACTCTAACCCTAACCTAAAACTAACCCTAAGCCTAAACCTAACCCTATCCCTAAACATAACCCCAATACCACTCCAAAAATCCCAACCCTTTACCTAAACCTACAACTAAACTTAAACCTAAATTTAAGCCTAAACCTCACTTTGAACCTAAACACAACACTAACAAACCCAAACCCATCACTAAGCCCAACTACAACCAGAAACCTAAACCTAAATGTAACCCTCACCCTAAGCCTAACACTGACTGAACCCAAACCCTAACCACAACCCTGATCCAAACCCAACCCAAATCATAACCTTAACCATAACCCAATACCAACCCCAAACCCAATGCTAAACCTAACATTAACCCTAACCCTAATCCTAAAACACAGTTGAAACCTAACCCTGAACCCAACCACAACCCCAAGCACAACTACATCAGCTCCAACCTCAAGTCTAACAATAAATCTAACATTAAACTTAACCCCAAACAAACAGCAACTCCAACCCAAAGCTAAAACTAACTTCCATTCTGTTAATGTTGCCATTTTTCAAAACCCAAAAATGTACTGGCTTTATAAAGAGGGTTTATACGGTTACAAAGTTACATTCTTAATGCCACAGTGTCCAAGGTAAGGCATCAATAAAGGGTACCTTCACTAGAGAAAGGAATTTGTCACCTGGAAAACCTCTGTTAGCTGGGAGGGCAAGTGGCTGGCATCTGCTTGCTCCCAGGCTGTGTTTCAAAATGGAAATCTCCAAAATGTCAGTCTTGGGCATTTTGTCCTCTCTTAGCTGCAGATGCTCTTGAAACTGTCACTCTCAGTTGCTCTTGGGGCATTTTTCCTCTCTTAGCTTCTCTGGAGCATAGTCTGTTTTCAAAGGCCATCTCCTAAATATCTCCATAAGCTATAGCTCTATCTCTCAGGTCGCTATGTGTTCTTCAAAGTGTCCCTCTGGCTGTCAGCAAGCTTTCTCCTTCTGTCTGAGCTTATGTGGTAATCACTGAATGGCCAGGGCCAAACTTCCAGGGAAATTATCTAGTTATCTAATCATAGTTATCACCTACAGTTGGGTGGGTTGCATCTCCATGGAAACACTCCAAGAATTACAATCTTATCAACACTAATAAGGCTGCCCTCACAAGATTGCATCAAAAGTAATGGCATTTTGGGGAGCATAATACATTCAAACTGGCACATTCCATCACGTGGACCACAAAATGACATTATCTTTCCATATACAAATATATTCATCCCATAGCAATATCACAAAAACTGAAATCATTTCAGTAAAA
This sequence comes from Choloepus didactylus, assembly GCF_015220235.1. NCBI lineage: Eukaryota > Metazoa > Chordata > Mammalia > Pilosa > Megalonychidae > Choloepus > Choloepus didactylus. The sequence continues at coordinate 110,700 of NC_051323.1, forward strand.
ATAGTTAAGTAGAAGATCTCAGCAGAATCATTTACAGGCATGGTCTGTCCTAAGGCATAATTCCCCTCTGGCTATGGACTTGTGAAACTTAGAACAAGTTATCTGCTTCCAACATACAAAGGAGGGACATTCATAGGACAAATATTCCGATTGCCATAAGGAGAAACTGTAAGGAAAACAGGGTTTAAGGGACTAAAACAGTTCCTAAAAACTGCAGGGCAATCTCCATTAGATTTCAGACTAAAGTCGTTTATAGAATGACATTTTATCATTAGGGCTTGAGAGAGCAGCTCTCTGAGAGAGCAGCTCTCCCACACTTTCCAAGGGCCCAGGCAGCAGACCTTTAATCACCAAATGCTGTGTGGAATGCTCCAACATATCCACACATTGGGGAGACCACATTATCTGCCCCACCTTCCTCAAACATTGGGTGCCATCCAGATTCTGCCTCTATGGGGCAAAAGCTCTCCCCCTCCAAACAGTGGGGTGGTGACCAGGATCTCCCCAATCCACAGGAAATACGCTCCACTGTCTCTGAGGCCTGGGGTGGCAACATTCTTCCTAAGCATTGAGACAGAATGCCTGCCCTCATCCTCCAGGACATGCTCAACCTTTCCAAGTGTGTGGGCTACTCTGTTCTCCTTACCCAAGACTTCTTGACTCCAGACCTCAATCTCCATGATTCCATCTTTGAAGGAATTTTCCCATCATTTTTTTCCTCTCCCCCTCCAGTCCAGATCAGCAATGACTCCAGCTATAGAGTTCTCTCAAAAACCTTGTTGGCTTGGCATGAAGCATGCAGGGATCAAAACCATCAGACAACAGGACTTTCCACAAACCCTTTCTGGATAACTCAATTTCAAATCCTGGCTTGTATTGAAATGGTGATCAGGTTACATGTTTGGATACATCTTCATGTGGGGTTATAGCCTCTGTGGTCTCACTTTCTGGAATCCCAGAATTTTCCAAACTATCAGTTTCTAGTGTCAATGTATCCAAGTGGTCATTTCTCAGCTTTTCTCTTTCCTCTCACATTTTACTATAATCTGCAAGGAGAAGCCATGCTGTATCTACAAGTTTTAGTTTCAAAATCCCATCAGCCAATTATCCCAACTCTTGCTCTCAAATTCTTCCTTCCATCCAACACCAGGACTCAATTTTGCCAAATTCTCTACTGCTTTAAAACAAGGATCAACTCTTTTCCAGTTCACAACATATTATTTGTGCTCAAGTCCTCATGAAAAGCATCTTTAGAGTCCACATATCCACACACAGTCTCCTCAAAGAAGCTTAGGTCTTTTCTATCAAGATTTTCAAAACTCTTCCAGAATCTTCCCCTTACCCATTTAAAAAGCCACTCCAACATATTTGGTTTTTGCAATCCCAGCAGGAGCAGCATCCTACTTTTCTGGTATGAAAATGTATTCCACTTTGAGAATGATGCTGTTTGGCTAAACAGCAGAAATGGACTGGCTTGGACAAAGTGTCCAAGGTAAGGCATCAATAAAGGGTAACTTCACTGGAGAAAGGCCTTTGGCACCCAGGAAACCTCTGCTAGCTGGGAAGGCATGTGGCTGGCATATGCTTGCTCCCAGGATGTGTTTTAAAATGACATTCTCCAAAATGTCACTCTTGGGGTTTTTGTCCTCTCTTAGATGCAGCTGCTCTTCCAAAAGGTCTCTGAAAGCTGCAGTTTCTCTCAGTTCCTGTGGATCTTCAAAGTGTCCCTCTTGGCTATAGCAAACTCACTCCTTATGTCTGAGCTCATATGGGGCCCTAGCAAACCAATCCAGTCCCCATGATGAATGGGCAGGGCCACACCTCCATGGAAATTATCTAACCAGAATTATCACCTATAGTTTGGTGGGTTGAATCTCCATGGAAATACTCACAGAATTACAATCTAGTCAACTCTAGTAAGGCTGCCCACAGAAGATTGGATCAAAGGTAATGGTGTTTGGGTGGCATAATACAATCAAACTGGCACATTACACCCCCTGGACCTCAAAATGACCTGAACTTTCCATATACAAATACATTCATCCCATCATAATATCACAAAATCTTAAGTGATTTCAGTAGCAGTAGCAAGAACAGGATCCCATCAGAATCAGTTACAGGCATGTTCCGTCCTATGGCATAATTCCCCTCTGGCAGTGGGCCCAGGAAACTTAGAACAAGTTGTCTGCTTCCAGTATACAAAGGAGGGACATTCACAGGATAAACATTAAGGAGAACCCATATGGAAAACAGGGTTTAAGGGAAGAAAAGAATTCCTAAAACCTGCAGGGAAAACTCCATTGGATATCAAAGTCTGAGTCATATATAGAACAATGTTTCATCCTTGGGGCATGAGATAGTGGCTGTCCCACATTTTCCAAGGGCCTATACCACAGCCCTTTTCTCTCCAAATGCTGTAGTGAATGTTTCAACATACACACATATTGGGGAGACCACTTTTTTGCCCAAACCTCCTCAAACATTGGGGTGCCACCAGGACTCTGCCTCTCTTGGGCAAAAGCTCTCCCCTCTCCAAAAAGTGCAGTGGTCACCAGCCATGGGGAATGTGCTCCACCTTCTTTGAGGTCTAGGGTGGCAACACTCTTCGTGAGCATTGAGGTGGAATGCCTATCCTTGACCTCTGGGGCAAACTCATCATTACCACCTGTGTTTAGTGCTCCATTCTCCTTCTCCGAGAATAGTTGACTCTAAACTTTAATCTCCATGACTCTGTCTTTGAAGGCATTTTTCCTTTAATTTATTCCTCTATCCCCTCCAGTCCAGACTGGACATGGCTCCAACTATAGAGTTTTCTCAGAAATCCTGTTGCCTTGGCATGAAGTACACAGTGGTCAAAACCATCAGACAGTAGGACATTCCACAAATCCTTTCTGGATAATTCTATTTCCAATCCTGGCTTATAATGAAATGGTGGTTGTGTTTCATGTTTGGTTAAGTCCTCATTTGAGGATATAGCCACTGGGGTCTCACTTTCTGGAAGCCCAGAGTTTTCCAAGCTTTCATTTTTTGGTTTCTTTGTACACAAAAGTTCATTTCACAGCTTATCTCTTTCTTTTTTCATTTTACTCTAAGCTGCATGGAGAAGCCATGATATATCCACAACTTATAGTTAAAAAATGTCATCAGACAAGTATGATAGCTCATCATACTCAAATTCTTCATTTCATCTGATAGCAGGTCTCATTTTTCCAGGTTCTCTCCCACTTTAATACAAGGATCACCTTTCTTCCAGTTTGCAACAACTTATTCATCATTTCTGCTTAAGGCCCCATGAAAATATTTTGGAGTACTTATTTCCACAGTCTCTTCAAAGCAGTGTTAGGCCTTTTCTATGAAGCATCACAAATTCTTCCAGAATCTTCCTCTTATTCATTTAAAAAAAGCTGTTCCAACATGTTTTGTATTTGGCAATCTCAGCTGCAACAGCACCCTACTTATCAGGTGCCAAATATGTTCCAGATAGTGAATAGTGTGGCTTTGCAATCACACAGAACCATACTGGCTTTTGTAAAGGTTGCATATTTGGTTACAAAATTATAGTCCTAAGACCACAAGTGTCCAAGGTAAGCATCAATGAAAATTACCTTCACTGAGAAGGCTTTTGGCATCCCAGAAAACCTCTGTTAACTCAGAAGGGCATGTGGCTGGCATATGCTGTGCACCCCAGGTTGTGTATAAAATGGCATTTTCCAAAAATGTTGATATTGTGGCATTTTTTTCCTCTCTTAACTGCAGAGGCACTTCAAAAAATGTAACTCTCATTTGCTCTTGGGAGTTTGTCCTCTCTTTGCTTCTTCATACCAAAAATCATGCCTCAAAGGTCATCTCCAAAATGTCTTTGTAAGCTGCATTTCTTCTCCCGCCCTGTGTGTTCTTCAAAATGTCCCTCTTGGCTGCAGCAATCTTGCTCCTTCTGTAGAGCTTATATGTGCCCTAGTAAACTAATAAAAGGTCAAAGATGAATGGGCAGGGGGCCACAGTTCCATGGAAATTATCTAGTCAGAATTATGACCTAAGGGTGGCTCAGTCAAATCTCCATGGAAAACACTCAAAGAATTACAATCTAATCAACTCTTGTACAGCTGCCCACACAAGATTGCATTGAAGATAATGGTGTATTGGGTGGCATAATACATTCAAACTGGCACATTACACCCCCTGGACTGCAAAATGACCTGAACTTTCCATATACAAATACATTCATTCCCCTCACAATATCACAAAAACTTAAATCACTTCAGTAACAATAGCAAGTAGCAGGATCCCATCAGAATCAGTTACAGATGTGGCCTGTTCCATAACATATTCTTTCTCTCTGGCAGTGGGCCCAGGAAACTTAGACAAGTTATCTGCTTCCAATATGCAAAGGAGGGACCTTCATAGGATAAAAATTTAAGGAGTACTCATAAGGAAAACTGGGTTCAATGACCAAAAGATTTCCTAAAACCCACAGGGCAAACTCCACTAAATTTCAAAGTCTGAGAGTCATTTATAGAATGACATTTTATCCTTTGGTCTTGAGAGAGCAGCTTTCCCATATTTTCCAGGGCCTATGCATCAGCCCTTTTCTTTCCAAATGCGTGGTGATTGCTCTAACATATCAACCCATTAGGGAGACCACGTTTTCAATCCAACCCTCCTCAAATATTGGTGTGTCACTGGTACTCTGCCATTCTGAGGTAAAGTCTCTCCCCTCTCTGAACAGTGGGGTGGTGACCAGACTGTCCCAATCTCTGGGCATGTGGTCTACCTTCTCTGAAGCTTGGGGTGCAATACATTTTCTGAGCATGAAGGTAGAATGCCTGGCCAGGGCAAACTCACCCTTTCCTCATGTGTCTGTTGCTCCTTTCTCCCTGCCTGAGACTTCTTGACTCCAGACCTCAGTCTCCATGACTCTGTCATAGAAGTCATTTTTCCTTCAATTTTTTCCTCTGTCCCCTCCAGTCCAGCTATAGAATTCTCTCAAAAAGCTTTTTGGCTTTGCAGGAAGCACACAGTGGTCTAAACCTTCAGACAATTATGACTTTCCACAAATCATTTCTGGATAACTCCATTTCCAATCCTGGCTTGTACTGAAATGTTGGATGGTTTCTATGTTTGGTTAAGTGTTCATGTGAGGCTATAGTCACTGGGGTATCATTTTGCAGCTTTTCTCTTTCCTCCCACATTTTACTCTAATCTGCAAGGAGAAGCTGTGCTATATCTACAGCTTTTAGTTACAAAATCTCATCAGTCATGTAGCCCACCTGTCTTACTCAAATTCTTCCTTCCATTCAATACCAGTACTCAATTTTGCCAATTTTGTCAAACTAATTGTGCCGGTTTGAGTGTATTGTGTCCCCCAAATGCCATTATCTTTGTGGTTTTGTGTGGGGCAGGCGTTTTGGTGATGGTTGGATTTGCTTGGAATGTGCCCCACCCAGCTGTGGGCAATGATTCTGATGAGATGTTCTCATGGAGGCGTGGCCCCACCCATTTGGGATGGGCCTTGATCGGTGGAGCTACATAATGAGCTGACTCGGGGGGGAGGAAGAGAGTGCAGCTGGGAGTAATGTTTTGAAGAGGAGCAAGCTTGCTAGAGAGGGAACGTCCTGGGAGAAGGCTGTTTTGAGGCCAGAGCTTTGGAGGCAGATGCCAGCTGCCTTCCCAGCTGTGCCGGTTTGAGTGTATTGTGTCCCCCAAATGCCATTATCTTTGTGAGTCTTTGTGTGGGGCAGAAGTTTTGGTGCTGGGTATGTGCTTGGAGTGTGCCCCACCCAGCTGTGGGAGATAATTTTGATGAGATGTTCCCATGGAGGTGTGGCCCCACCCATTCGGGGTGGGCCTTGATTGGTGGAGCTATATAAATGAGCTGACTCAAAGAGAGAAAAGAGAGTGCAGCTGGGAGTGATGTTTTGAAGAGAAGCAAGCTTGCTAGAAAGGAACATCCTGGGAGAAAGCCGTTTTGAGGCCGGAGCTTTGGAGCAGATGCCAGCTGCCTTCCTAGCTAACAGAGGTTTTCTGGAGGCCATTGGCCATCCTCCGGTGAAGGTGCCCAGTTGCTGATGTGTTGCCTTGGATGCTTTGTGGCCTTAAGACTGTAACTGTGTAGCGAAATAAACCCCCATTTTATAAAAGCCTATCCATCTCTGGTGTTTTGCATTCTGCAGCATTAGCAAACTAGAACACCAGGTAACAGAGGTTTTCCGGACGCCGTTGGCCATCCTCCGGTGAAGGTACCCGATTGCTGAGGTATTACCTTGGACGCTTTGTGGCCTTAAGACTGTAACTGTGTAGTGAAATAAACCCCCATTTATAAAAGCCTATCCATCTCTGGTGTTTTGCATTCTGCAGCATTAGCAAACTAGGACACTAATCTAAACCTAAATCTTACCCTAAACCTAACCCTATCCTAATCCTAATCCCAACCCCAAACTTTACCCTAACATGAATGCCAACAACAATTGCAACCCAAACCCAAATTCAACCCTAACACTAACTCTAAACATAAACCTAACCCTAAACCTAACCACATCAAACCCAACCTAGACTCAAAAACCAAATGCAAACTGAGCCCTAAACCACACTCTAACCCTAACCCTAACCCTAACCCAAATACCAGTTCCAACACCAAACCCAAGCCTGAATCAAACCCTAACCCTAACAATAAACTTAAACATAAATCTGAACCCAACTGAAACTGCAACACTAACCCAAACCCCAAATCCAAACTTAACAGTAACTGTAAACCCTAACCCTAATCCTAAAACAAACCCTAACACTAACCCTAACCCCAATACAGACCCCAAACCCAATTTTAACCTCACCTTAAACCTAAAACTAAGCCTAACCCGAACACTAACCCTGAATTGAAAATTAACACCAAAAATCTCAACTCTAAACCTAAAGCTAACCCTAATCCTAGACCCAACCCAAATCCCAACCTGAAACCTTTGCCCAACCCCAAATGCAGACCATAACCTAACTTTAAACCCTAACCCTAAGCCTACCTAAACTGAAAACTAAACCTAATACTAAACCTAGCTGTAACCAAAACCATAACCCTAAACACATCACTAACCCAAGGCTAACCTTAAAAATAACCCTATCACTAAACCTAACCCCATCCCCTACCACAATACCAATCCCAAACTCAACACCATCCAACCCCAATACCAAACCTAGCACTAAACCCAACCCTAATACTAACCATAACACAAACCATAACACTACACCTAAACCTAAACCTAACCCAACCCCTAACCCTAACCCTCATCTGAACATTAATGTAACCCCAAACCCAACCCTAAAGCCAACCCCAATTCCAACCCTGAAACCAAAATTAACCCTAACCCTAAACCTAAACCTAATATTAACCCTAATCCTGAACCTATAACCAACTCCACTCAAACCCTAACCCCAAACACAACCATAACCTTAACCATAAATTTTAACCTAATCCTACCCCTAAACCTAACCCAAATCTAACCCTAAACCTAAACCTAAATCTAACCCTAACCCTTAACCCATAGCCCAACCCTAAACCTAACCCTAACACTATCCCTAACCCTAAACCCAAACAAAAACCCCAAACCCAAACTCAACCCCAATCCCAACCCCAAATCCAACCTTAAAACTGACCTTTACCCCAACCCTCACACCAACCCCAAATCCATTGCCATTCCCAAACCTAACCATAAATCTAAAACTAACCCTACTGGTAACCCCAAACCCAAACCTAACCATAACCTAAACCCAACCCACACCCTAAACCTAACCCTTACCTTAACACTGACACTACCCTAAACCTAAACTTAAACCTTACTCTATCACTAAACCTAACCCTAACCATAATAACATTAATCCCAATACTAACCTTTACCCTAAACCTAACACTAACTGTAAACCGAAATTCAACACCAACTCTAAAGCTAATCCCAGACCCAAACCCAACAGCAACCCCAAACCCAACCCTAACTCTAAACCTAAACTTAACCTTAAACCTCACCTTAACCCCACCCCTAAAATAAACCCTAAACTTAATACTAAACCTATCCCCCAAACAAAGCCCAATTCCAACCCAAAACCCAACTCCAATCCCAACCTCAAACCCAAACCCAAACTTAACCTAACCCTAACCCTAACACAAATCTTAATTCTAACCCTAACTATAATCCCAACTCCATCCCTAACACTAACCCAAACCCCAAATCAAACACTAAGCCTAACACTAAACCTAAACCAACCCATAACCATAAACCGAAATTATCCTTAACCTAAACCTAAATATAACCCTAACCCTAACCCCAACCCCAACCCTGAGTGTAATCCTAATCCTAACCCTAATGATAACACTAATCCCAATACTAATCTTTACCCTAACCCTAAATCCAAACAAAACCCTACCCCAAACTCAATGCCAAACCCAACCCCAAACCCAAACCTAAACCCAACCCTAGCCCTAACCCTGACCCTAACATTAAATTTACCACTAACCCTATCCACAAACCCAATCCCAAAGCTAACCCCCCCCCATACCCACCCCAAACACTAACCCAACCCCAACCCCAATCACAAAACCAACCACAACCCCAACCATTACCCTACAATAAACTAACTCTGAAAGTAAAGCTAAACCTGCACCTAAACCTAACCCTAACCCAACCCTAATTCTATCCTCAGCCCCAACACCGACAATAAACCCATCTGCAACCCCAACCTGAAAATTGACCCTAACCTGAAAACAAACCCTAACTCCAAACCTAACCTCAACAGCAAAACCAAACCAAACTGCAACTCTAACCCCAAACTTACCCTTAACCCTAAGCCTAACCTGAAAACTAACTCTAACACAAGCCTTAAGCCTAAATCCAGCACAAACCCCAATGCCAACCCCAACCCCAAACCCAAACCAAATCCAACTCCAACACTCAAAACACCCCAAACCCAAACTCAACCACAACCCTAACCCTAATCCTAACCTAAGACTAAACCTATACCTAAACCTAAAAAGCTAACCCTAACCCAAAACCCAATCCTAACAACTAAACACCACCCCAACCCAAACCATAAAACTAACCCCAAATGAAACTGTAACCCTAAAACTAAACCTAACCCGAAAACCCACCTCCAAAGCCAACCCCAAACCCACTCCAATCCTAACCCTTATGCCAACTCCAACCAGAAAGAGAAACCTAACCCTAACCCTAACCCTCACCCCAAACCCAACACTAGCCCTAATCCTAACTCTAAACCTAATCTTAAACCTAACCCAACCCCCCCCCATACATAACATTAGCTGCAAACACAAGACCAAACTGCAACCTAATCCTAACCTAACTCTAATCCTAACACTACACAACCCCAAACCTAACCCCACCTCCAACAATAAACCTAACCCTAACCCTAACCACAGCTCTAACATAACCCTTACCCATAAGCCAACCCTAACACCAAACCAAACCCAAACCCAACCAAACCCAACCAAACCCCAAAACCAACCCAAACCTTAATCCTTACTGTAAACCTAAAACAAACCTAAACCACAAACCTAACCCTTACCATAAACCAAAAACTAACACTAACCCTAACACTAACACTTACACTAACAACTAAACTAACCTGAAACCCAATCTAATCCTAAAGAAAACATTAAACCATACTCTCAAACCTTTTCCCCAACTGTAATCAAAAAGCCAACCCAAACCCAGCCACAAACCCAAATCCAACCCAATCCCAACCCAAATGCTAACCTAAACCCTAAACCTAAAACTAACATTAAAACTAATCCTAACTCTGACCCTAACTCTCGTCCCCTAACTCGAAACCCAAACCATACCATAAACCTAACCCTAACCCTAACCCCAATGAGCAACCCAAAAGCCACACGATCCCCACCACCATACCAAGCCCAATCCTAACCCTAACCTAATCCTAACACTAAACTGTAACCCTAACTCTCAACATAACACCAAAACCCACCCAAAACCTTAACACAACTCCAACCCTAACCATAATCCTAACCCAACCCCCAACATCACTCAAACCCCAAGTTAAACCCTCACAATAAATCTAAGCTTAAACCTACCCTAACTCTAAGCCAAAACCTAACTCTAATCCCAACCCCAAAACCAACCCAACCAGAAACTTAATCCTCAACCATAACCTTACACCTACCCTAACAATCCCAATACTAAACTATAACCTAGCCCTAACCCTAACACTAACACTAACACCAACTCCAATAGCAACTCCAACAGCAACCATAATCCTAACCCAAACCTTAACCCTAACACTAAACCCAACCACAAAACTAACCCTAACCTAACACTAACCATAAAACCTACCACAACTGCAGCCCTAAGCAACCCAACCCAATCACAAAAGTGAAACTCAAACCCAAACATCACCAAACCTGATCTCAATCTTAACATTAAACATGACCTAAACTTTAACCCAAACAAAGCCCGAACCAAACCCTAACCCTAACATGAAACCTAATCCTAACACTAAACCTAACTTGACACTAACGACCCCTAATACTAGACAAGAACCTAACCCTAATTGTAAACATAACCATAAACCTAAACCAGACCCCAAACCCAACTCTCTACCCACTCCCAAACAAACACCAACCATATACCTAAACCAAACCCCAAACCCAACTCTTACCCACTCCCCAAACAACACCAACCTCAACCACAACCCCAAACCAAAACATAAAACTAACCTGAATCCTAAACTTAACTCTAAACCACACCCCAACTTGAACCCCAAAACTATCCTTGACCCTAATCCTAAATCTATCACTAACCCTAACCCCAAAACCAGTTCCAACCTCAACTCAGCCACAACAAAAACCTTACCCTAACCTAACCCTAACCGACTAATAACCCTAAGCCTAACCTTAAACCCAACCCTAAACCCAACCCAAGACTCATCCCAAAACCTAACCCTAACCCTAAACCTAATTGTAACTCTAATCTTAAACCTAAACCCAACCACAAACCCAATCCTAACCCTTACCCCAAACCCAACACTAACATTAACCCTAACTCTAAACCTAATACAAAATCTAATCCTAACTCTAACTGCAAACTTATCCAAACCCCAGCTCTTACCTCACCCTAACCCTAAGCCTAAACCTAACCCTAAAGCTAACCCTAACCCTAACACTAAACCTGGGAGAACCTAAGATGGTGGCTAGGTGAGACAGGGCAAAAAAAAAACACCTCTGTGAAAAATACTAGATAAAAGCAGAAAGTGACCCAGCACACAAGTTCCACTGATGCACCAGACAGTCAAGGTCTGCTAAATCCACAGGGACCATGTATTTGGTGAAACTAGCAGTCTGTGTTCTGAAATGAGTGAGTGAGCTGGCTGAAAGTCCGGCCACTGTGCTGCAGTGTGGGGAAATCATAGGTTGGCACTTAGAGATGAACTAGTTCTTTAAAAAACAAACAAACCTGGGAGCAGCTGTGGATATAGCATGAGAACCATGCAGTGAAGCACAGCAGGGGTGGGCCTTGTGAATGTCTCAGCATCTGGTGTGGAACATAGCCCCTCCTGTGCCTGCT
>NC_051323.1:740678-825064 GCF_015220235.1 Choloepus didactylus
ACCCCAGGTCTTAGGCCAGGCAAGAATCTGTGCCTGGAAGCCATGGACAAGGTTCTGAAGTGGGCAACAGGTTAAAGCTTGCCAACTGGTCAACCAGGGATGGCACATGCAGCAAAGGAAGTGGCACAAAGATGAGGAAGGGGGACTTGACATGAACGACCAACAGGACATACTCTGTGTTGGACTTTTGTCTTTCCTTCCAGAGAGCTTGGTCTTTAGACTTGGCCATCCTCACCATCCTGTGGAAGATGCTCCTCCTGAGATAATAAAATAGGATGAGTCCCTCAGCTCTCACTCCCCACCCCTCAGGGCTCAGAGACAAGCTTGAGTGAGAAACAGAGAAGTTCCCCTGGTTTTCCAAGGTCCCCTCTCCCCACAGCTGGGGACTTCACATGCTCAGGATTTGAGCTTCTTTGGTAAAACTCATTGCTGGTGAAAACTTGGCACATTCAGTATCTGAATCACAACAAATAATTTATTTTAGATTTTGGAACCCTCTGAAAAATACAAGACACAGTTAAAGTGTGTGTGTGTGTTTGTGTGTGTGTTTGAAATGGTGGATGGGAAAATCCCTTTTGCTTGGTTATTTATAACCCTTCCCAGGCACTAAAAGCACAACTGCCATAACTCTCAGCCATCTGAAAAGCACCAAGCGCAGATCCTTATTTTATGCAGCTCCTCTCTCTTAAATGGCTCACTGTTTGGATTCCTGATCTAATAACTTTATTTAAAAATCAAGTTTTACTGGCCTGGGGAACTTGTTTGAATTCTTCCTTCTGGCTGAGATCTCCAGCTCTGTGGTTGGTTCTCCCTCCCTGTGAAGCTGGACCAGATGCCTGCCTGCCTCTCAGAGATGCTGCAGGCTTTGGCTCTCGGGTTATCATGAGTCTAGGGACATTTGAACACAGTCTCCAGAAGAACCCCTAACAGTCAGGAAACACCTCACATGGCCCCTCAAAGCCCTGCCCTTCTGGCACTTGACTGCTCCTCTCTCTTGTCTCCTGCCACACTGGAGAACCCTGGCACTTTATAAGAGGATAAAGTTCAGAGAGAAAGACACAGAAGCTAAAAGAGAAATCACAGAAGCTAATAGAGAAAGCCACAGAAACAGAGAGGAAGCCACTGAAGTCAACGAAACCCAGAAGAGAATGGAGAGACCAGTAGATGCCACCATGTGCCTTGTCATCCGACAGAGGCATCCAGGTCTCATTTTGATGATGCCTTAATTTGAACATTTCAACAGCCTTAGAACTGTAAGCTGGTAAACTAATAAATTCTCATTGTTAAAAACAAGTCCATTTCAAGTATATTGCATTTCAGCAGCTTTAATGAACTAAAACAGCTGTGCAGTGACCCATAATCTCTTGGAAGTTGAAGCAAGATAAGCTATGTCTGTATCTATGGATAAAGGAAGATGATCAAAATCTACTATAAGGAGAAAAAGTGGGTCACAGTAATTATATGCATGTGCATACAGTGTGCACACACATGTGCACACACATACACACACTGGAATCAAAGTGATTTCTCTTGGGTTGAGGCTTCTGAACTTGATCCCCTGTGATGTCACAGTTCCTGATTCCTGAGGTGACCAGCTGATTCTGATTGCCCTGGTGGCCCTGGCCACCCAACCATCCAGAAATGTGGCCCTGTTCTGCCAGCTCAGATGCTCTGCTGCAGGCAACTGTCCCCCACTCCTGCCAGTGCAGTTCACACCCCCATTTCCCTGCAGGGTAGGTCCATTTCTGCCTTGCAGTGGTCTCCTTGCTTGGCAGACTGTGGTCTCTGAAAGAAGCAATGGATTCTTTGTGGGTTATTTGCATTACATTGAACATGGCTTGAGGATAAATGTTTGATTGGTCCCCAGCCTTTAAGCAATGTACTCACTATGTCGACAGAGGCCTCTGGAGGGTTCCCACTCCTTAGGGACCTGGAGAAAGGCTGGATTTCCTTTTAATATTAAACGAACCTGGTTATCTCTGCCATGTTCTCAGCATCTTTCACCCTGACCACATCACCCCTGGACAGTTTGGGTGCAGGTGGTGTGAAGGTGCTGGGTGGCTCCTCCCTGGTTCTGGGCCTCAGGGTTGCCAGACTCAGAGGACTCGGGGGTTTGGAGAATGCCCTGTGGGGACAGGAACCCAGCCAGCTGTTTGTCTGACTTGGCTGTGATCCCAGCCTCTCTTCAACGTATTTAGAAAGTGCAGCCTGAATGCCTCTGTGATGCTCCACTGTGGGAAGATGAAATGCACCGTTTCTCAGGGACATGTTCCCATGAAGCTGAACATCACTCGAGGGGTCCCAACAGCATCGTGTGCCCCTGTGCTCACTTGTGCATTGGGCATTGCCCCCACCCCAAGTGTCTGTGGGACCACCTCAGGCATCACTTCCCAGGAGGCTGAGGGAGACGGGGAAGCATGTCCAGAGGCCACGGAGAACCAGGAACCAGCTCCTCTGACTCTATCCTTCCATAAAGAAGAGAGTCAACTCCACCCGACAACCCGCCATTTATGTTTTAGAGCCGACTTTTCATATGTATATGTATGTATATATACACATACACACACACACATACATATATGGGTGTTTCTATATACACATATATACATAGATACATATATACACATAAACATATACATACACATGTGTGTGCAAACATACCATATGGTATTATATAAATGGTCATGGTGCACCTTCACAGCCATTCTTGGGATGTTTTTATTCTCAAGCTAATTTTAAAGAAGAGCAAATGCAGCTAAGAGAGTTTGAGTGATTTGCCTAAAGCCACAAAACAGCTACGTGATGGATCTGAGGTTCAAAACCAGGAGTAATTCACATCCAACCCCTCTATAGCACTACCGCTATCCTTTCAAACAATGGTTGGCTCTTAGGATCTGCTGGTTACTGGAACCCAGGAAAGCCTGCAAACATGGCCAGGAAATAAGGGAACACCCAGGTGCAGTTGTCACCATGTTCAACTTGCCTGTGATTGATTTTACACATAGTTGAAATTCTTTTATGGATATTTTAATCTCACCTAAGTCTTTGTTTGTATATTCTTTCTAATTTTTGTGTATGTTTTTGATTATTGTGTTATTTTTTTCCCTATTTTCCTTAATTACCCTATCTGGGTATATATTGGTTAATCTTTTCTTCTTCTTCAAAGACTATGAATTCATTGTATAAATGAAGGATGTACACATGAGGACACACTCATGATAAAACTGCAAATATTGTAGATAAGCCAAAGTCTTCTTCAGTTCTCAATCTCAATTCTAGCTTCCTCCACAGAAGGAGTTTCTTTGTGTCCTCTCAGAGATTTCTGTATAGATACAGCATGCTATTTTGTGGTTATTTTTAGTGTGCCTTTTAAAATAATTTAAACATTTAAAGTGAAAAATTGTCTTCAAATAAAGTTTCAGCTACAGACTAAAGATCTTAATGTGAAATGGGCTCCTTTTCATTGAATTATAGGTAATTTTCTGCTCTAAATGTAATTTGTTTCTGATTCAGGGATAGTTTGGAGACTATTTTTGAATTTTGATTTTAACCATCTTTCAGATGTGTGTGTTTGAATTTATTGAGTGATGACTATGGCCAATTTTTATGCCACTCCTACTTTTGGAAATTTGTTGTAATTTTTTGTGTGTGGTAAATTGCCTGGTTGGTTTTGTAAATGTTTCATTGAATAAGACAAGAAAACATATTTTGTAGGGATGTAGGGGACATATTTCTATGTTTTAATGAGATACAGCTCACTGATGTATAATTCAAATGTTTTATGCCTGATGTGTCACATTGTGAGACATATATTAATATCTTCTGCTATGATTGGGCTACTTATCACATTGTTAAAAGTATTTCCTTAATATTTTATTTTTATTTATTTTACTCCTAGGTTGCTTGGTGTAAACAAATCCATGAGTATTATATATATAATTTATATAGATAAAATAAAACTATGTAATCCTTTTGCTATCTAATATATATAGTTTGAAAGACTATTGTATATATTTTTTTATGGATCATATATTTTCTTTTTAGTATTATCTTTGTCTCAATTTAAAGTTTTTGCCCTTGACTTGCACTTTATCCATTTTTAATTTTGACTAATCATACCTGTTTTGATTTTTCATATATTTATAAAATGTTTGCCTATAGCTTTACTTTCAACCCATCTTTTATATTTTGTTAACATTTTATTTTGAAATAGACATAAATTCACAGGAATTTGCAAAGAAGTACAGAGGTTTCTTCTACCCTTCACTCAATTTCCCACAGTTGGTGCATCTTACATAATTATTGTGCAATATCAAGAGTAGGAATACACTGGTATGATGTGTTGTCTAGTTCAATGTCATTTCATCACACACATTTATTCAGGTAACCACCAGAGCAAGGATGATGCAGAACTATCCCATCCCATGAGGCTCTCACTCATGATACATCCCTGTGAAGTTTTGCCCACTCCCTTCTGCCCCACCACCCCTCTCTCCTGGTCAGCCACTAATCTGTCTTTCAGCTCCATTACTGTGTCATTCCAGGAGCTTTATGTGACTGGAATCATGCAGCCTGTAATCTTTGGAGATTGTTTTCCTTTCATTCAGAACAATGTCTTTGAGAACTATCCAAGTTGTTACATGTATCAATAGTTAATATGGTGGATTACATGGATTGCTTTTCAAATATTGAACAAAACTAGCATCCCTAGAATAAAACCTGCTTGCTCAGGTTATATAATTCTTTTTTATCTATAGTTGAATTCAGTTTGCTCAGATTTTTCTAAGAATTTTTGCATCCATTTCATGATGTTTCAGTTGTACAGCTTTCTTTCTTCCCCACCCTCCCTCCCTCTCTCCTTTCCTTCCTTCCTTCCTTCCTTCCCTCCCCCTTTACCTGGAGTCTGGATCAGAGTGATATTTGCCCATAGAATAGGTTCAGAAGTTTTCCCTCCTCTTCTGTTTTCCAGAAGAATGTATAAAATTGATCTTAATTCTTATTTAAATATTCAGTGGAATTTGGTAGAAACCATATGAGCCTGAAGATTTCTTTTACAGGAGTCCACATTACAAATTCAATTTATTTAATAGTTATGGGTTATTCACATGATCTATTTCATTTTAGTGAGCAGCAATAGTTGGTTCTGTTTGAGGAATTGGTCCATTTCATATGTTTTATCAAATTTTTGTGTGTAGAGCTGTTTGTACTATTCCCTTGTGATCCTTTTGTTGTCTGCAAGATCTGTAGTGATTCCCTTATTTCATTCCTGATGGTGATTTGTTTATTTTCTTTTTTCCTTTGTTGGTCTTGCTAGAGGCTTATCAATTTTATTGATCTTTTCAAAGAACTAGGTCTTATTCCATTTGTTTTCTATACTGATATTTCTGTTTCTGCTTCTGTCTGCTGCCTTCTCTCCCTTTTCAGTCTTCTTATGTTGGTTTTATATGCAACAGCAAGAAATTTTACCTGCATTCAGTGAGAGGAATGGAAAAAAAGTACTTCTACTTCATCTTTCTGGAAGTGGAAGTCCTCTGTTACATTGTTTTTAATATGTTGCTTCTACATAGCCTAATACTCAATTTTACTTTTACCCTATTTGAATGTCTTCCTGTTTGGAAAAGGAAATTCAGCCCTTTCACTTTTATTTCAAATATAGTCACAGAGCAATTAATTCCTTCCATTTTGTTTACTACCTTTGCATTGTTTTCTCTTTCCTTCATTTGCTGATTTGACCAGGTAAATTTTATTTCTCCTATGCGGGCCCTGGCCTCTTCATCTTGCATGTCCTGCATCTCCATTGCACTTGCAGTGGCTTCTTATCTTAATTGGCCCACAGCTATTAAGCCCAGTGCTCCACTGACCTTCTGTTGACATTTTGAAATCCTGGGGCAGTTTTTACCCAGGAAGATAAACCTGTAGCTCACCTGCCTCAATCAGTTCTTCAGAGCAGGTCTTTCAGTTCATGAAGATTTTTGGAATCTTAAATCTTACAGTATCAGATCTCAAAGGAGCTTGAGAGAGGCCAGTGCTCTCATCTCACAGGTGGGAAACCTCAAGCCACACTGGGTGGACTGGCCAGGATCCCTTGGGGGCACTTGTCTTTGAGGGCTGCCTCACTGACCCCAGAACTGTGACAAAGGACACTCATGTGCAGGGATGCAAAAGAGGAAAATTCACACCCAGAAAATGCCCATCTCCCTCTTCCTGATCCTTCCCCTGGGAGCTCAGTCTTGGACAGTGCTTTGTTTCTGACCAGAATATTTTATTCTTTGAATCATTGCCTGGGTTCTCATTCAGTGATTCAGTACAACTTTACTGGATATTTGTTCATTTATTCTCCTCTGTACTTCACTTCCACAGATATTTTTTAGCTCCTGAGACAATGTCAGGGACTGGAATGTAGCAGTGAGCAAAACACAAAATCCCTTTTCTCATGAAGCTTGCATGCTCATTTTAGGAGGTCTGAGATAAAGCGATAAATAAGGAAAGTGTAAAGCAGGCCTGGTGGTAGTGACTTTTATAGAGAAAAGTCAGGGAAGGGAGAGAAGGAGGCTGGGGGGAGATGAGAGGGAGGGTTTGCTTGGAGACATCCTTACTGGGAATGTGGCATTTGAACAAAGTGCTGAAGGAGGTGGGGGGTGAGTGCAGTGGTCAGCTGGGCAAGGGGTGTCCCTGGCAGAGGGAACAGCAGGTGCCAACCCCAAGCTTGGATGCCCCTGGCCTGTAAGAGTCCAGCAAGGAGACCCATGCAGGGGAGTGTGAGGTGAGTGTGAGAATGATGGGGTGGGGTTTTGGGATGGAGCACAAGGCCAGCAGGACACACAGATCTGAAAACAAGCTGTAAGGACTTTCGTGTTTACTCTGCATCTAATAAGGAGACATTGAAGGCTTCTGAGTGATGAGGGACGTCTCCAGTTTCAGCTTTAGCAGGGTCACTCTGGCTGCTCTGTAGAGTGTAGAAGGTGAGATGTCCCCCATTTAGGGGGCTGCTGAGGAAATCTGTTGACAGATAACAACAGCTTGGACCATGAGTGGGGCGATGACATATATTGAAAACAGAGATGGCAGGCTGTGCTGAAGGGCTGTATGTGGAGCATGAAATGGAGGAGTAAAGTGTAACTCCAAAGGGTTTTGGCTGTGCAAGTGGAAACTCAGATTGGAAGTTGATGAAATCCAGGATGCAGTTAGCCGCAGGTATGTTTACTTTTAAAAACCTGGATTAGTTGTGCTTTTTTTTGAAGTCCTAACAACAACAGGACCAATTTCCTCCCAAACCACAGTCTGTTAGGAAAGAGCAGATGCCACCTCTGTCACATGGGACACATGTCCTCCAATTTGTCACAGTCCCCACCACCACTTATTGTTACTCTGCCGGCTTTATTCATTATATTGCCTGCTGGGTCCCTACAGTTATTTAATTTTGTAGATTTTGAATTGCACATGGTGTAGCAGACCCTTCCACATGCTCTGGTAAGTTTAGTTAATGTTAGGAGCTCTGTCACTGATGCTTCCAGGGCCACACCAGCAGGGGAGGGAGTGGGTAAGGAAACTTTATGCCCAAGGCTCCTCCCCTCCCACCCAGCAGAAGCTCCTCTCAATCCTCATCTCCTTCCCTGGAGTCCTGGGAGGCCCTGGCTATGACCCCTTTTTTTTGGTGGGGGGCTTCTGTGTAGGATCCTCCCTTTCCCCTCTCTCCTGAGCCCTGTGCTGGTTCTCTCTGCATTGCCCAGGACTTGCCACAAATGCCTGAAGATGACCCTGAACCTGGAGCCCAGGACAGGTTGACGTCCACACCTCATGCGGCATCCCATCATGTTAAACAGCTGGACTCAGTGCTCCTGATGCCTTGTCTATTCGTCTGGGACAGGGCATTATTATAAGTCTTTGTCCTAGTATTTAGGAGGATTGTGTGAGCTGAAGGACAATCCAAAGGACAATCCCAGCAACAAGCACCATGGTGTCTTCCAAATCACCCACTCCTTTTCCCTCAGTGCAGGGCCCATCCCAGAGGGACCCTCAGTGCTTTATGAAGATGGTTCCCATGGGCCTCCTGAGCCCGTCCTCCAGATGTGCCAAGGCTGAGTCATGCAATGAACCAAGCATAAGCTCACCATCCTGCCAAATGACCTCCTACTTCTGCAAAGGACACTTGAGCTTATTTGTAGGAAAACACTTTCTGCTCTCTTGAACAATGTAAAAATAACAAACACTTACAAAAGCCAATAGATTATCATTACACATACCTTTATGTAAGTATCTCAGTAAGCAGATATTTTTTCCATAGTGCTTAACAGAGCTCTAGCTTCATAGGATGCTCCTTTGAAAAGGGTTGTTTGGCCAACTAAGTTTGGAAAATGCTGCAAACTTCTTGGAGACTTAGGGGACTTTGGTGTTAAGAGCTGGAATAATCTGCTTTAGCCTGACTCAATCCCACTTTTCCCTAAAGCATGTGACTAATGCTTTTACCACTTCATACCTTCAGAACACATTTGGGGAACACAGATTTATGTATCATCAACAATCCTAGAGAAAAATCTAAGGCTGCAAGAGGGTAAGTACCCTAGGGCATGAGTCGTCATATACGTGCAAGTAGGAAAACAGCCCAAACTCCCAGCCAGGCCAGTATATGAGGCCATCAGTTTATTCTAAAACATTTTCCTCCATCGTAATACACATATTCTCATCAGTGCCATGGCTCACTTCAGTAGTGATTCTCAGGGGGTTGGGACAGTGCTTTGAAAGGTCCCCAACTCCGAAGTAAAAATTGGCAAAAATATTGTTGGTGCAGCCACTGTGGAAAGCAATATGGTAGAGCCTCAAAAAGTTAAATATAGAATTACCATATGGCCTGGCAATTCTACTTCTAGGTATATACACAAAAATAGTGAAAACAGGGTCTCCAAGAAATCCCTGAACAACAATGTTTATAGCAGAATTATTCTCAATACCCCAAAGGTCAGAACATCTCAAGAATCCACCAACAAATGGAAGAATAAACAAAATGGAGTATTATGTGGACATAAGAATGAATGAAGTTAAGCAACATGCGGCAATGTGAAAGAACCTTGAAAACATTATGCTCAGTAGAATAAGCAAGGCATATGATGATAAAAAAATTGTATGATATCACCTAGAGGAGATTACTAAAAATAGAAAATTCACAGAAATAGAGGGGAGAGTAGAGGTTGCCTGGGGAGAGCGGAGAATTGGTGAAATATATATTTACAGCTCTAGTTGCCTCCTGGTCCCTCTGTTATCATTATCTGTGATCTTTATTTTATGTAGTATAAAAATAAATTTACTATTTTTTATTCTGAGAGCAACTTGTCTCCACTGAAGAGAACTTGGAGGGTGACAGTTGCAAAAGACTGAAGAAGAAAACAAAATTCACTCTCAACATAGTAATAGCTCAGGTAACCTGCTGACATTGAGTGTACAACACACCCACACCCACACACACACACACATTTGCATGTTGTTGGGATAACTTGACCTCCCTATTTTGCTTAACATCATATACTGTGAACATTTCCCCATCTCATTAAGCACACTCTGATAGCATGATTTTAATGGCTGCATGATACTCCCTCATAGGAATGTAACAGTTTACTTAACCCTTTGTGGAAGAGAAGATTCACGGGTTCACCATCCTGTCCCTGCTTTCTGGGCCTCAGAGCTTTGTTTCCCTTGGTTTTATTGGGGCCAATGGGGTGATCTGAGTTTCCCTCAGTTTGATCAGGACCAACAGGGGGTTTGAGTTTCCCACAGTTTGATTGGAGCCAACAGCCTGAGATCTCAACAATGGGATCAGGCAGCAGTAACAAACACCACTTGCCTTCTGTGACAGGCCTCCAGGCTCATCTTTCCCTTCCTCAGCAACCGTGGAAGGCAGGACCATGACTTGGAAGCAGCTAGGGTCCCAGGGTCACTGCTGGGGGGGGGCAGCTGCTGGGAGAAGCCCCACCTAAATCAGATTTTAAGTGAGAAATAAACCTCTGTTGTATTGAGCCACTGAGATTTCAACATTTACTTGCTATTGCTGCATAGCTTAGCATACACTAAGACATCACCACCCCTGCTGCACCTTTGAGTGTTTATTTTCAAAAATAAAGCTTCAGAGAACATATGAATGCACATGTACATCTGACTACCATTCTTGAATATATTCTGCTTTTTGGAAAACATAGACCAATATATGACTCCCTGCACAATAACAGTAGCGTAGGAGAGTACTCATCAGATGACAGCTTTATCAAAATTGTTCATTATTAAAAAAAAAACTTTGCTAATTTTATAGATAGAAAAGAACATCACATGGTTGCTTTAATCTGCATACTCTTGATTCCTAGTAAATTGGAAAGTATTCTTTCCTGAGGTCTCAGCACAGGAGAGGGTGGGAGCTGTTAGACAGCTGGGGGTGCCAGGCCTGAGTGTCCTCTCGTCTCCCCACCTTCTGTGCACCCTCCATCTCTGAAAAGTCAGGACTTCTGGGACTGAACTGCCCACGAGAAAGGTGCCCTTCAGGTCTGATTTGGGACTTGCTCGTTGGTAGCTTGTTGAGAGATGCTGTGTCTAGGCAGAAACAAAGATATCGATTTTTCACATTTCCTATCCCCTTAAGAGAAAGAGCAGCCATCCTTGTTTTCCAGGGAGAAGCCCTTAGTGACTCAGGAGATCACCATCCATTGTGTGAGACAGACAGATGCAAACATCTCCCCAGACCCCACACTGTGCTGCTACAGTGTGGTTGTGGGAGCACAGGGGACAGGGGTCACCTCTGCCTTGGGGCTGAAACATTCCAGCTGGGTCACAAGGGTTTGGATTGAAGGTGACATCTCAGCTTGATCTCTGGTCCTGGGTCCAGGCTGGGCCTCTTCTTCCAGGAAGAGTCCCCATGGCAGCCCCTCCAATGGACACACAAGTCAGGTTTCCCTGTGCTGAAAGGTGAGCACATCAAACAATATGTAAATCTGCAGCTGAGATTTTGTCATCATGTTTACTTTTATAGAAAGGAACAAATCTCTTCCAGGCTGGCCAGATAATCATCTCTGCTTCTCCTTACTTGTTTGGAGCTGTGAGAGGATGTCCTCAGTGGGGACCTGGTTTTAATCACCTCTGATGAACACGGAAGCTTTGGAAGGTGAAGGTGCTTTCTGTAAACTGTGGCAGGGCCCTGTGGTGTTCATGTGTCAGGCCCCTGCCCAGCATGTGGAATGTCTAAAGCACAGCCAGGACTTCAAGCCTGTGGAGAGAAACTGTGCTGCATGGGGAGCTGCCTTAAGGCCTCTGCCTCATTTCTCAAAGAAGTTTTGTGGTTTATTATTTTTATTTTTTTCAGTCTGGAAAAATGGCAGGCCATACAAAGCCAGAGCCTCCAGGTCCAGAGAAGTTTTCTGCTTTTATTTAGTACAACAGAAAGGTTTTGGGGAGTGAGTTGGAGAAACCAGGGAAAGTCTTGATTAGAGGCTGGAGAAACTGAGCCAAGAAGGAAAGGTGGGAGGGTTGGGGGTGGGGTTAGGTGGGGAATGGGGAAAAGTCACTCTCTGCCTTCAGAAAACTAGGAGTGATGGAGGTGAGAACAGTGTTCTGCCCAGAGCCCCCGTCTGCCCACAGTGCTGTGTGAGACCCCAGGAGGAGCTGCACAGTTTGGCTGGGGAAGGAGGAAACCCTGGGCCTGCTCCAGCCAGAGGCCAACTCTGACCCTGCAGGTCTTTAAAACCAGGACCAATCTCCATCTCTGGCCTGGTTTGAATGTCAACCTGATTTAAAGGCAGTGTGGATAAGCTGATGTCCAACTTCTGGACATGGGATTGTAGGGGCACAGTGGGGACTGAGAACATGAGGGTAGATATGTGTGACATGCTGCTCTCAGAAGCCCTGGCCTGGGGTGTGAACCTGCAGGTGAAGGGAACTGGATGTGCATTGAATGCCATGGAGCCTGTGTTAGCTAAGAAAGTCCTGGCACAACTGGTCCCTCCGTTCCTTCTCAGGGTCCAACAGGACAGGGCACTTGTCTACCCTGCCTTGATCCTCCCAGTCTGGCTTCTGTCATCAGAGATGGTGATTCCCCTTGGAACATGCTTCCAGGGCCATGAGCTCATCTTTGGCCTGGGCTGCCCACACCTGCCACATCCCTGATGTGCCTCTGCCTGGGGCTGGCAAGGGATCTGGGCACTTCCATTTGCCTGTAGTTTGATGGTTTTCCTTTGCAGCATCCAGCCCAGTTGGGATTTGTTCAGTAAAACAAATGCACAGCAGGGAGCTTTTCATAGAGCAGAGATCATCCCTTTAAAAGAAAGCACATCTGAGGGTCCCCTCTGGTAAGAAGGAGGAGTGTATTTGCAGAGAGGAGCCCATGAGCACCCAGAGCACCTTGTCATGCCACGTGGTCTCAAGGTATCCCATCAGGAAGAGCCAAGGGGGAAAGATGAGACCAGGCCACTGCCACCTTTCTGGGCTGGGATCAGATTGTTGAGCTCTCTCTGACAGCCACCCTGCTCCATCGATGGTGCTCCTTACTCAGCCACATATACCTTCCCAGGTCTCAGAACATTGAAGCCTGCCTGCATCAAGCAGATTATATCCCCTTCCAAATGTGTGGCTTAAGATGCATTTGCAGGAGGGTTACCATGGCAGGCTCTGGGGCAGGGCAAAAGGCTCTCAAAAGTTATGCATCTGTGACAGAGAAGCTTGGAGCCAACATGTGTAGATTCCTCTCACACAGGACATGGATGCTGTCTGTCCCACCCTGTGGCTCTCACTTCATCCTCTCTGAGAAATTGAGTTGGCTCTCCCAATGGAAACACTTGAAAATTTAATATGCAGCTTTATAATAAAATAATACCAATACATCTCAAAAATATTTTGGAAAATAGAGGCAAGATAAAACAATCATTACAAATTCTACACACACACACACACACACACACACACACACACACACACATACACTGCATCATTTCTTTTTGTTTATTAAATTCAGTTTTACTGAAATACATTCACACACCATACAATCATCCATGGTATACAATCCACTGTCCACAGTATAACATAGTTATGCGTTCATCACCACAATCTGTCTCTGAACATTTTCCTTACATCAGAAAGAACCAGAACAAGAATAAAAAATAAAAGTGAAAAAAGAATACCCAAATCATCCCCCCATCCCACCCCATTTGTCCATTAGTTTTTATCCCCATTTTTCTACTCATCCATACACTAGATAAAGGAGGTGTGATCCACAAGGTCTTCACAATCACACTGTCACCCCTTGTAATCTACATTATTATATAATTGTCTTCAGGAGTCCAGACTGCTGGGTTGGAGTTTGGTAGTTTCAGGTATTTATTTCTAGCTATTCCAATACATTAAAACCTAAGAGGTGTTGTCTATATAGTGCATAAGAATGTTTACCAGAGTGATCTCTCAACTCCATTTGAAATCTCTCAGCCACTGAAACTATTTTGTCTCATTTTGCATCTCCCTTTTGGTCAAGAAGATACTCTCAGTCCCACGATGCCAGGTCCAGATTCATCCCCGGGAGTCATATCCTGCGTTGCCAGGGAGATTTACACCCCTGGGAGTTGGGTCCCATGTAGGGGGGAGGGCAGCAAGTTTACCTGTTGAAGTGGCTCAGTTAGAGAGAGAGAGGGTCACATCTGAGCAACAAAGAGCTACTCAGGGGGAGAACTGCACCATTTCTTATGATAACTTTTCTTACCGTAAATGCCCTCATGTCACATACTTATTTTATACCTTTGATTTTACTTCATATTAAATTGTTTTCCATGTTGCTATATGTAGAGTTTTGATAACTGATATTTTTAATTACAGGCATTCCTCAGAGATATTGCAGGTTCAGTTCCGGACCACTGAAAAATATCATAATAAAGCAAGACATGCAATTTTTGTTTCCCAATTCATATAAAAATTATGTTTAAATATACTGATATCTATTAGGTGTGCAATAGTATTTTGTTAAAAGAACAGTGTACATACCTTAATTTAAAAGTACTTTATTGCTAAAAAAAATGCAGACCATCACCTGAGCCTTCAGCAGGTTTCATCTTTCTGCTGGGGGAGGGTGTGGCCTCAATGCTGATGGCTGCTGGCTGATCAGGGTGGTGGCTGCTGAAGGCTGGGGGGCCTGTGGCAATTTCTTAAAGTAAGATATCAATAAAGTTTGCTGCATCTATTGACTCTTCCTTTCACTTAGAGGCCATTATAGGGTTATTAATTGACCTAATTTCAATATTGATGTGTCTCAGGGAATAGGGAGAACCAAGGTGAGTGAGAGAGATGGGGGAACAGCTCATCACTGGAGCAGTCAGAACACACAACACTTATTGGTTAAGTTCACTGTCTTGTGTGGGTGCAGATTGTGGTGCCCCAAAAGAATTATAATAGTAGCAATGTATTTCACTGGTCACAGATCACCATAACAGATATAACAGTAATGAAAAAGTTTGGATTATTGTAAGAATTACCAAAATGTGACAAAGAGATGTGAAATAAGCACATGCTGTTAGAAAAGGGATGCTGATAGACTTTTTAAGGCAGGGTTTCCACAAACCTTCAATTTGTTAAAAACAATATCTGTGAAGTGCAATAAAGCGAAGCACAATAAAATGAGGTTTGCCTCTACTCCACAATATTCCATGTAGTTATGTAACATTATTTACCTAAACTTTTCATAGAGTGTGGTGGTTCGGAGCTGTATGTACCCCAGAAAAACATGTTCTTAAACTTAATCCATTCCTTTGGGAACCCATTGTAAGTAGGGCCTTTTGATGAGGTTACTTCAGTTAAGGTGTGTCCCACTTCAATCAGAATAGGTGTTATCCTATTACTGGCATCATTTAAAATTGGAGTGAAATTTGGACACACAGAGAGAGAGAGAAGGGATGGGGGTGAGGAGAGAAGAGGGAGGGGGGGGGGGTAGAGAGAGAGAGAGAGAGAGAGAGAGAGAGAGAGAGAGAGAGAGAGAGAGAGAGAGAGAGAGAAGCACCACAGGAAGCAAGAAGCTGAAATGGAACCCAGAAGAGAAAGGAGAGACCAGGAGACACCACCATGTGCAATGCCATGTGGCAGAGAAGCCCAGGATGGCTGGCAGAAGTCTTTGTGCAGAAAGTATCACCTTGATGATCCCTTGATTTGAACATGTTCCCAGCCTCAAAACTGTGGATGAATAAACTCCCATTGTATAACTCACCCCATTTCATGGTGTTTGCTTTGAGTAGCTTAGGAGACTAAAACATCATGTAATGGGAAACACTACTACAGTGAACAGCATCATGCAGATCTAATTGTTTGTACTTAGATGTTGAGATTAAGGGAGACTTCCCCCTGGTACCCACAATGAAGAACTGCAATAGGCCATGTCCATCAAGAAGCATGGCCACACCTCCTGGTGGCTGCTTCTCATCAGGCCCCATGGTGTGTGCCCATGGCCTGCCCTGACCACTCTGTTGAACATCACAACCCACCTGCTCCCCCTCGGCACACCTGGTATGCCTAACTCTGCTAGAAAATTTTCATAGCCCTTTGTACCTTCTGATAAACTATGCAATTTTTTTTTATTTTTATTGTCCTCTTTTGTCACTAAGATGTAAGATGTAAATACTTGTTGTCTGAATTAATTAATTAATTAATGAAGCCAGAAGCCAAATGGAAGTGGGTCCAGCAGTGAGTCAGAAATGAGGAGACAGAGAAATGGAGGTGGAAAGTGTAGACATTGAGCAAGAAATTTGACCAAGGAGACAGAAAAATGGGGTCAGGGCAGTCAGAGAAGACTAGATAGAGGGGTTTTGGCTGCAGGTTGTTTAGGGGTAGTTTGAGTGTGAACAAAAGCCAATGAGCTGGCAGATAGCAAGTGAAAGGAAGAAATTTGAATTGGGAGAGAGAAAGGACTGTCACTTGAGTGCTGTTTCTGAGATCATGGAGGGAGTGGATTCCAGCCTGGAGCGAAAGTCTGCACAGGGATGAACACAGAGCTGGAAGCTTCATTGCTACAGATAAGGGGAATAATGGGTTTCTCTCCAGATGCTTCTATGTTCTCTGCAGAGCAGGAGAAGAGGTCACCACCAGGAAGAAGGTAGAGGGAGTTCAGAGACCTGGGACATATGGTTTGCACAGTCACTGAGGAGAGTAAAGTGAACCCTTGGCAGTGGGGAGGGCCCTGGGAGCTTGACTCTCTCAGGCAACTTGTGCATATGCACTGAAGTGTCTGGTCCCTTCAGGTTTTGCAAAACATGAAAAAGCAGTAGCTCTGGGGTCTTCTGACAAATTGGTCAAATCACATGCTTCTAGGTGTGATGAGAGATTTCACAGCCCATGGAGACAGAGGGTCAGCATGTGACAATGAAATTTCTACTGCAGCCTTTCTTTTCTGACCACCACCTTTGGAGCACTCAAGGCCATCTCTGGTCACTCCTTTTTTCTGCCAAACTCATTGCCCAGTTTACCCTCCTGCTGTCCTTGTTCACATCCTTGACCCTCAGCATTTTCTAAAGGTTAACCACAGCCCCTTTCTTCCCAGGCATATGGAGTGTGAGGTCCTGGACCAGAGACCAAGCCCCAGTACTGATTTTGTCCTGACTGGGTAGGTAGTTAGTGCAGCCCAAAAATATTGACCAGGATATTTTGAAAAATAAGAACTGTGATCAGGAGATATCTAAAAGGCATATAAAAGGGGTAGGATTTGGAGAGGGAATAGGGGTTATGGATAAGTAGATGGTGAAGAGAGGGTTAGGGTCAGTGTGAGCTTCTTGGGTGTCAAGGATGGGTGACACCCATATGGCAGATTGAACTATTTACCCCAACACAGACAAGTTATTCATCTTAATCTTTCTCCCTGTGTGTGCTGACCCATTGCAAATAGGACCTCAGGACCTACTGAAGAGATTATTTTTAGATAAGATGCAGTCCAACTGAATCAGAGTAGGTCTAAATCCATATTACTGGAAGCCTTATAATGAGAAGAAACCAGAAGCCAGAAGTCAGAGAAGGTTGCATGGGAAGAAGCCAGTAGTCAGTAGAAACCAGAAGAGCAGAAAATAGGAGAGGACATTGCCATGCAGAAGAGAGCATGGATACAAGCCAAGAACCCAAAAGATTCCTGGCAGCCAGCACCAGAGCACTACAGACTTTGGGGAGAAAGCATGTGCTTGCTGACACCTTGACTTTGGAGTTCTTCTGGGCTCAACACCATGAGCCAATAAATTCCTGTCATTTAAGCAAACCCACTGCATTGCATTTGTCATGGCAGCCTGGTGAACAAAGCATCTGGAGAAAAGATGATCATGGATACTGTGCATATTGCTGGGTAACAAAAATGGATGTCCTGCTCCCTTCTCTATCATTCAGAGGATACACTGACATAGTTGAATCAAATTAGGATTCAAATATTCTTCTTTGTCTTGGACATCACTGATATGAGCTCCTTTTTCAGCCACCCTAGAAATGATACTTTCTGCTTCCCTAAAGAGTTAAAAGAGGTCATATTTGGCTGCTGGTTGGTGTGAACCCACTGAAATGGGAACTTTTGAAGATATTATTTTTATCTACAGTATGGCTTAACTGACTCAGGGTGGGTCTTAATCTTAATACTAGAGGCTTTATGAAGAGAAAGGTACATGACAGATAAGAAGCTGGAAGTCAATGGAATCTGGAAGAGAAAAGACAGGACATCACCCGGTGATAAGAAACTCAAAGAGCCCAAGGACTGACAGCCAGCTAGATCATCACTTCCTGTCTCTGAAACTGTGAGCCAATAAATTCACACTGTTAAAATTCAACTGTATGCAGCTGGTGCTTGGTTCTGCAAGATGTGTCTCTCGAAGGGGTGTGAATTTCAACCATTGGGAAAGCTCTGACATGGTTCAACACTGGAAGTAATCAGCTTGCCAGTGAGAACCATTTAAAACCAGTTCTGATGTTTGAAATGCCTTCTAATGAGATGGAGGGAGAAACACATGGTCATGGATGTGCATTGGCAGACAATAAACTGAGTACATACAGCAGTGTCAGGTTCTGGCTGAATAATTTTATTTCATCCTCCCCAGTGCTTTGAGATTAGTAAATCATCTTCATGTTCAGTGTAAACTGAACCAGAGAGCAGAGAAACTGCTCAAAGTCTAACAGATACTAGGCAGTGCAGACATGATTTGAAAGCAAGTTTGTCTGCCTCCTGATCCTGTGTTTGTAATTAGTGCTCAGTGCTAGAAAATGTAAGGCACAGTCACAGCTGGTGAACCCTGGGTCACCCAATCTGAAAGACAGAAGGCCTAGGCCAAGGTTGGGGTCCTGATGCCAGGATGAAATAATCAGAGCCCTCTCCACTCAGTAAACATCACTATAGGGAGTCTGAGAAACACAAGGAGGGATCCAAAGAAGCCTGTGTGTGTATATGTGAGTTGGGGGAGGGTGATGAGGGGTCAGGAGGAAAAGGCTTACCTAAGAAAGCTGATAAGGATGGGTGATGAGAGAGCAGGAAGCTGGCTGAGAAGCATGGTGCTGGGTGAAGTGGGCTGGCAATTCAAGGCCGAGGCTGTGGAAAATGGAAGGGCCTCTAGACATCTTCTATGCAAGGCTGGCTGTGAGATGGGGATGGATACGTAATGGTGGCCCACCAGGACAGCATTGGGAAAATTGAACCCTGGCAAATCTGTGGCTGTGACCAGCTTCAGGATGCCAGATGTCCCTTTCTCTTTCTTTCTTTTTTTGGTGATGTTTGCATAAGAATTTAAAGGAAGGAAGCAGCCTGTGGCTCCCGGTTGTGAGGGTCAATCTGATGGATTACAGACAGAGAGCAGAACCCCTTACCTTCTGAAATACTTCTTTATCAAGAGACATTAGACTGAAAAGGGCTGGATAAATATGAAACTGAAGATCATGATGGTGGAGTTTTTGTAAAAAGGCTGAGCTTTCCTGGGTGAATGCTTGTCTATGGCTCCTAGGGACACAGCCCAGGAGAATTCAAGGATGTGGGAGCTGACAAGGAACACACTGAGTTCATGTGCTCTGGTCCCAGAGGTGGGTAGAGGTGTCATTGGAGCTGGAGAAGGTGCCCTTGTTCTTTGTAATACTGACCAAGGGCAGCTGAGTTGTATTCCACATGGCATCTCCTTGATGCTATCCCAGACTTCTTGATGTATTTAGTAACCAGTGATTAGAGCAAAGCACTGGTTTTCCAATAACATCTCTTTCACTGTGAAAAGAACCAAGTGTTCCAGGCTATTTTTGCCCTAGACACATAAGTAGTTCTAGAAATCTCTTAATTTAACTTGTTTATTTTTTCTTGAGCTGTGACCATCTGGTTAGCCCCACCTGTGCTCTACCATCAACCTCACAGGTTCTCATCAGTTCACTGGAAATACTAGTTCTCCCACTGGGCTAACCTTACAGTAGGATGGTGGGATGACTGATCACCTCTCAGTTCCCCCCACTCCATCCCTGGCTTTCTTAATATGTTTCATTCATTAATTCACTAATTCAGACAACAGGTAGATACACTGTGCTGTGGTGCTCAATTGTGTGTTTTTTACTTGAAAACATCAAAATATAAAGTGCTGTAAATTTTTAGTCAAGGAGCCTGAGTCTGAGCTTTACCTTTACTGACTTTTCAACTGAACAAATCACTTATCTGCTCACAGCCTCAGTTTTCTTATCTGGATGATGGGAATGGTGAGACAATTATCTCAGGGAAGCCATGAGAATTAAGTAGAATAATTCATGAGGAAAAATTATTAATAAGCTACTATATAAATGGACATCTTTTAAGCTACAGTTGTACTCACAGTTGTGTTTGTTTGCTTGTCTTTTGCAAAGTAAAGAATAATATGTAGGAAGGGAAACAAATCTATCAAGATACCTGCCTGCCACCAAAATGTCCATTAAGATTCTGGAAATAGGAGAGTCACAAGTTCTTTTGCATGAGCCCAGGGAAAAGCACATACCAGTCTCAACAAGACCATAGGCTAAGAGTCTATAACAACCCTCAGTGGAGAGAATGGGATTCAGCATCAGGAAAACCACATTTACAAACATAATTTTCCCAAGATCCTAGCTCCCTCAGTGGACATTCTTTCAGATGAGGCAAGAAATCAAATCAGGTAGGTTTCACCATAACATTTACAAACTTTGCCCATGATGGAGAGTTAGCAGTAGGCTGTTTGCTGCATTCAATTGAAAGGTTACAATAGACTTTTTCAGATTTGAACACCTTCCACACCTTTAGGTAAGTTAAACATAACCTTTTGGTTCTGAGAAAAACAGTTTGTAAAATGTTTGTGAGCTCTTGGGACATCAAACATGTCTTAGAGGAGTACAGTTTAATGGTTTACTTGTAAAAGAATCAGTAAAAAAAGCAGAAATATATGGTTTAAATTCCATTGAATAGTATGAAATATTTTTTAGGTCTTTTTTCTTGAGGGTCCCAACACATCTTTGAGTGCTTATCCTAAAAATACTCAAAATAATCCTTGGTCACACTGACGTGGAAAACAAGACTGTCACACTGCACCATGGGTCTTTGTGTTGGGCTTGGGGCCCTGGGTCTGAGCTCTGGAGCCATCAAAGATGCAGGAGGAAGGGAAGGGACAAGGGCATCTGTGAAATTAGGAAGAAGAGGCTGTCTAGTCTGGGTGCAAGGTTCAAAACCTTACACATTCCAAGTGGGCAACATCAAGGTTTTAAATGGGTCCTGAGAATTAAAAATAGAGGACTGAGTAGGGAAAGCAGTATGAAAATTGTAGAGCTTTTGCTTTCCTAAGAGCATTCAAATTCCATTTGTTGACAAAGCAGACCTTGGGCAGCCCTCACCCTGCTTCAGTCTAGCTCCCTCATCTGGACATTAGATCATGAGAGGGAGAGTGACTTTCTAAGCATCAGATCGGTACAAAGAGATGGTACCTAATACAAGTCCTGGGCACTTTGGGTCAAGTTCAAAATGTCACCTGTAGGATGCTTTATGTTGGGCACATTGTGCCATCTAATGAGCAGGAGGTTTCTCTACTGTTAAAGGGGGTGGTGATGATGACCCAAGTGGGTTGCGGGGATAGAATATTAAGACTACATTAATCATTGTATAACAGTCCATTTCTCCTTTCTTGGACATTAATTTGAGAAATATTCATCAAGTGCCTACTCTGTGACTTCCCTGGGGATGCAGTGGTGAGTGAAGGCAGCCACATTTCTTCCCTCTTGCAGCTCAGAGCCCTGTGGGACGGATGGGCATTACTCAGATGCCCACACACACAAGTGTGAAATGCAGCTGTGACTGGGCTATAGAGGAGAGGATCATGAGACATCACAGCCCCAGATGGCAGAGGGGTGACCCAATCTGGGTCAGCAGGAGCCTCCCTGGGGAACTGGATAATGAGATTTAACCAAGAAAAGCATGTTGAGAAAAGCATCCCACACAGAGGAAGTTGTGTCCATAGAGAAATCCTGCCTCCTTCCTTGTAGCTCTTCACCACCACATGCCTCTCATCGGGAGTGATCCTTCAAGGGGGCAGAGACATCTCCACCATCTGTGCTTGGGGAAGTTGGAGCTGGGGGCAGGAGCTCACACCAGCACCCCACGGCCCCACCACCAGGGGGAGCTGCACCATGGCTGACAGGCAGGAGATCCCGGCTGGGGTGAGGACAGGGGGGTGCCTCCTTGAGGAAAACTGGGAGGGTTGACCCAGCCCCTTGCATTTTCCTCCAGCCTCCCAGGCCCAGGCTTTTCACTTTCTCAGAATTGACACCCATTTCAGTGTTTTAGCACCAGCTGCTAACAAACTTCCTTCCTCCAACAAATATTCATGGGGCACCTATGAGTGCCAGGTTTTGGGGAATACTCAGAGTGGACAGTAAATGAGTAAATAAGTCAGGGGCTGCATATATGAATAGGAAACAAGATTCCAGAATAGAAGCTCTGAGACTAAAATAACACAGAGTAATGAGACAAGGAGTGATGGGAAAAGGGACCCACTTTAGGCTGGGCTGTCAGGAAAGCTTCCTTGGGGCTGTTATTTTGTTGTGACCTGAGTGATGAGCAGGGGCAGCCATGTGGAGACCTGGTAGAGAGTTCCAGACAGAGCTGGCACCAGCACATTACATCAAGCTGGCTCCCCCTCCCACCTGCTGTGCTAGTTGGACCTGAGGACCAGGCTCCCCAGTCTTGGATTTTTAGTGAAATATTTCAGCGTCTGTGTAACAGTGTTTTCCTTCTGGAACCAGAATATGAGAAAGGGGTTCTTCTACAGACAGAAGCCTCAGCCTTCCTGAGAGCAGAGGTTCTGACCCTCAGGGTGACTGGGGTCTGGAGTAACTGCAGACAGGTCAGTTAGCACAGCAGGTGGTGAATGTCCCCCTGCTTGCTCCCAGCATAGATTTGTAGTCTGCATCCTTTGCAGAAATGATCAGGATGATCATTCTTTAAAAATAATTCAACCAACCAAACCAAAGTAACTTACCTAGCCCCTGTACTCTTTTGCTAAAATATAGGTGAGAGAAGGGAACTTATCTACTTGTTTAGGAATAAATGACTGGAGTAGAAAGAGATGGAGGAACAGGGCTGGGCAGTGAGAGGGTGGGTATGTGGGGAGCATGAATCCAGGCTGCCTGTATCAGCCATGGATGGGGGTTGTAAGGCAGCTACAGTTCAGCAGGTCCAGGACAGGAAGGAAAGTCCAGCCAAGACATGAATATCATTGAGCAAAACAGTGGCCTGTTTCCAAGATCAGGGAAGATGAGATGAAGCCTAGGGGCTCCTGGTGACCAGGGCTGCAGGAACAGTGGGGTTGTGGGTGCAGATCCCAGGGTTAGCACTCAGGGAGGAAGGAGGAGCAGGCAGAGTGAATCCAGACACGGAGGAACCATAGACAGTCCTGGGACCTAAGGGATGATGACAGCACCACTGGTTACTGAGTGTCACCCAGGAGCAGCTGCAGGAGGCTCTGGGTGTCCCAGCTGCTTTCTCAGCATTTGGTCCCAGCTTTTGCCCCACCCCTCCCTGCTGCTCTAAGGACCACCCCAGACCACTCTTCTCTGTCTCGGCTGTGAGCGCTTCTCCTTGGGAAGGGTTTCACATTTCCCTCTGGCTCCTCTTGCTGCTGCAGCTTCAGGCTGCTGCCTCATCTGTCCTAGACCTTGATGTTGAGTCCACATCTCAGGCATTGTCCTCATATCTGTCCCATCCATCATCTTCACCAGGAAATTTTACCAGGAACCTTGATGCTCATTTGGACAAGGTTTGTGTTTGCATGCAATGGAAACTGACATTAGTTGATCATTTCAATAAAAAGCATTGTTTGGGCCATTTGTAGAATCCCAGGGAAGACTATGGAACAGCATATAGACAATGGCCAGGCACCAAGGAGGCTGAGCCATTGGTGGGACAGCTGCCAAAATCACTCCTGGAGCCAGTTTTGTTCAAGCCCTGTGACCACACTGCTCCAGCTGGAGGCCCCACCTGCCCTGGAGAGTTAGCCATGCCCATGGACACTGACCTTCACCTCTGCTACCCCAGGAACCCAGCTGTGCTAGCACTGGGCAAGTCTGGAGAAGGGTGACTCCTTACCAAGTTGGTGAGAGATTGAGTGCCAGTTTTAGGGTAGGAAGCAGATGCTACAAGACTGGCTCAGTCCTAGCTCAGAAGACATGTAGTGGTGGCTCCTGGGCATCTGCATCTGGCCCAGATCTGGGCTGCTCCTGGAGGCTGAGCATGCCAACTGCCTCAGGTCCAGCACCTTCTGTCTTTCACCAAGCATCCTCACCTGTGTTCCTTCATTGAGGTCCTACTGCTTATTGGTCCCATTTTGTGTGAGAAGAAGCTGAGACTGAGAGAGAGTGACTTCACTCGGATCACAAGGAAGTGCCACAATCCTGAGGCCTCCTACCTAAAGCCCTGGCTTTGTTTGCCATAAATAGCTGCTCAAAGTTGTGAGAATGATGGACAGGTGGTTAGAAATAAGCAAGTTCCTTTGCAAAATAACACAGGAGTGAGATCGTGTTTTAAGATATAGTTATGTGAATTAGTAAGATTTTAGTGTAGAATAAAAAAAAATCTCTAAATCTCAAGGTGAAGCCTGTGGGATTCACTTAGTAGCCAGGAGTATTTGAAAGGGAACCAAGATTCTTAAATTGGAAAAGAACATGAGTTGGGCAGCTTGTGACCACTTGGAGGGTCTCAAGGACTCACACATAACACAGTCCAGCCCCTCTACTCCTTGCAGCACCCACCCCACATGCAAAGCCCCCTCCAAAACCACCCTCCACGTATGCATAGCTTACAGGAAAATGAGCATATTTCACCATTTGAATGGTCAATAAAACTCTACCAAACTCTTACTTGGTGACAGCCCTTTTGTTAATATTCAGGTTAAAAAATGATTCAGCGAATTGACTGCACTCAAGGGACCTGCATTCCAGCAGAAGAAACAAACACCTATACCAACAATGACCATACCTTGGGGATTGGCTATAGTACAAAATACATCTTAAACCAAAAAGGAAGGAATATTTGAATTGGATCTGGAAAACAATCTAGTTGTTTTACAGGTGGAGAAGAAATGGGGAGGGGTTGGTGGGAGAGAAGGTGCTGACAGTGAGAAGGACCATGAAGCAAAGGCACAGAAGCACCAGATTTGGGAGTTTGGCATTTGATGAACCTCATGCCCAGGACTTATGAGGGTCATGGCAAACAATTAGATACGAAAAATATGAAGGACAACTTCTGATGTGTGGATGTGAAATGTGGGTATTAAATTTAAGAGGATGTTGCCCAGTCAAGGGAAGAGCTGATGAGGAGTGGGAGTCAGGGCAGCAGTAGAGGGGGTGAGAAGCAGTGAATGGATCTGAGGGATGTTTGTCTATTTGAATGGATTAACTCAATGATGAAGGGTGAGCCAGTGGGAGCAGAGGATGATGCTCAGTTTGGGCCTTGGATCTCTGGGTGATGGGGGTGCCACATAATAAGACAGGTTATACAAGAGGAGCACCAGGCTGAGGGAACTGTGATGGGTTTTGTTATGATCACAGTGAGTTTGAGATGCTTGAGGGAAAATAAATGTGTGTTCAATTTATATCATGTTGGCTCACAGTAGGTGCGCAATAAATGCTTGTCAAATGGATGAATTAACCTGAAGGTAGGGACTATTGATAATGAATCACTATGGGATTGATGGGGGAGAGAATGCAAGAGAGAGAAAAAGGCTTTTCTCCTGCCTTTACCACTTGGACAATGGTGCCCTTTCACACAAACAGCTCACAGAGTTCATGCCCCCATGTCCCAAAGTTCCTTTGAGGGGACCTTGGCTGGAGTCATGGCTCAGCTCTGAATGCTAAGCATTGATGTTTCTCTGCAGAGACAAGCTCTTGGGACCTCCATCAATTTCTCCTTCCCATATTTCATTTCTATTTGGGCTTTCCTTTTTGGTGCTGCTCCTACTTGTGCTTTCCAAAATTTCCATGGAGTCACACCAATGGGACAAAAGAGAGAGCTCATGTAGGGTTTTCAGAGCAGAGCTCACTGGGGGAAAGCACTAAATTCCTTTGAATTTATCCCTTTATTAACAAACATCATATGAATATATTGTATTCTACTCCCTAAGATCTGTTTCTCTTGATGTAAAAGCCCAAGGCTTTACATTTTTTACAACTGAGGAAATGTGTATTCTGTAATCTCAGACACTGTACCATTGCTCCAATGCACCCACATCTTGAGAAGAGCCCTAAAGCATTTCTCCTCCAGCTCTCCTGCTCCCCATGTGGACCACTATAAATAATAGGATCTCACCAGTTTCCTGATCCAGGATGGCTCATATCCATGATGGTTCTGGTGGCTTTACCTGGAGGTGACTGAACTTAGTCAAGGCCATGCTTGTCTATTGACCAAAGGGGCAGAACCAGACACCACAAATGTCATAACTTAAAGGAATCTTTGTAGTTTCCTGATCTAAGGAATGGAAAATGCTGCCATGCTTGCTAACTCTGGTCTCTGCCCAAAGCAATTTGAATTCCGTGATTCCCATGGCCCTTTTCTTGTGTGTCTTGGAGCCTTCTGGGAGCTCTGGCTAGGTACATGGGATTGGCATGGGAATTAAAATCCAACTGTCATTCTATAGATGGTCAAACTCTGTCCATTTTACAGATGGGGATTTTGAAGCCCAGGGAGGCGGGGATTTTCAAGAACTCCTCAGAGCAGGGCCTCACCTGATGCTGCTGTCCTGATGTCTGGGTGAATTCACTCTGCACTGTACACCGCAAGGGAGGAGCCATTCCATTGCATGAGATTCAGCAGAGATCAGTCCTCCCTCCCTGTTGATCCCCCACCCCACTTTAAGTGGCTTTAATACTTTCTTTTGCTTTAAATTCAAATGTAAGCATTTGAGATCTTCCTCTGAAGCTCTCAGGACATTAAATCACCATAAATCACAGCGGCCTAAAGAACAGAAAAAATAATATTGTGCTTGTTAAGAGAAGGGAGGTGGGATTCCATGGTACTTTATAATAATAGATAATGTCCATCAAGACTCTTTTTTTCTCATCATAGATAAAACCTACACAGTCATTCTATGCTGAGATCCTGCCAGGAGGCAATGTTAGGTAGAAGGAGAACATCAGCTTTGGAGAAAGTTTTATCTGGTTATGCATCCCTATATCACCATTTACAAGCTGAGGGATCTTGGGCAAGAGACTTAACCTCTCTGAACTCAGATTGCATCATCTGTAAAATGGAAATATCTCTCAGAGATATGTTATGATTATTGAACAAAATACTATTTAAAGTGTCTGGCCCATAGGCAGCATGTGACTAGAAAGTGTTTATGGCTGCCTCATTCCTTTTTCAAGAGAAACTGTTTCCTAGGACATGTAGGCTTGGGACTAAAACACTTATAGATTCTAAATAATTTATCTGGACATAACCTGGGCACTCATAAACCATAGTAAAGAGTCCAGATATGCTAGGGATGATGGTCCATGGAAAAATGAACTGACTTTTCTTTTATGGAATTGAGACAGGTCAGCAAGGGAAAGAAGATTGGAAACAAATGTGCAAAGAATGAGGGAAACAGAGAGAAGGTCACCTTGGAATAAATGTGGATGTGGCACTGCCAGAGAGAGGCTTGGCAGTGACAAGGGCCATCAGCCACTGATGTTCCCTGTGGGGAGGGCTGCATCCGGCAGTTCTATGCAGAATCCAGAACCTTCCAGGCTGTGCTGAGGTGAGAAGCACATGGAGAGAGCAACTTTAGGGAATCTTGAGTGCCTGCAATGAGGGGACAAAGCAGGGGCACAGGAAAGCAGCCTTGTTAAGCAGGGAGACAAGAAGCTGCCAGAATCCAGGTAGCCAAGAGCCAAGCCAAGGACTGGCAGCCAATTCAGGCTAATTCTCCAGGCCAGAGAACCATCTTCCAAGGTCTTGGGGCTCATCAGAGAAACAAGTGTGAGTCTTAGAAATAGGCATCCCTGGTAGGAAATGTGCTATTTACTGCTGCCCATACTTTATTCTCTGGGCTTTTAAGAAGTTCTCAGTGAAAATGCTGGTCAAGTCTGTGGTACCAACCAAACAAAAGGAGAAGGTTTGCTGTTAAAAAATTACATGTGTGCCCCACACGTAGTGGGAGATGAGCAATCAGGGCTTTTGCTGGGAGTTCATGAAAGACCCCAAGGAAAAGAAAGGCTTCAGGAGCAGAGGGGTTAACTCCTGGTGAGGTCTCCAGCAGCAGCACCTTCCAGAGCACATCTCCTGGACCCCACAGACATATGGGGTTTCAGTGTTAAAGAGGAGACCATTTCCTTACACTTTCTTCCCCTCTTCTGCTTCTTATGCCCCATATGACTGTGGATTGTCATTCATTTTACAAGAAAGTATATATTTTTTCTATTTATGAAATGATAGCTGGGATTATTACTTGGCTATTTGGGGAAAAAGTAGAATCCTTACCTCACATCTTAAATATATTCCAGATGGATTAGAATAACTGCTGATAAAAACATGAATTAGAAGAAAATAGGTACAGAACAGAATAGAGGCCTGTATCTGAACAGAAACCACACATGAGAAGGCTGCCAAAATGTAAA
This sequence comes from Choloepus didactylus, assembly GCF_015220235.1. NCBI lineage: Eukaryota > Metazoa > Chordata > Mammalia > Pilosa > Megalonychidae > Choloepus > Choloepus didactylus. Next base: position 768,750 of record NC_051323.1, read on the forward strand.
TTTTCTGTAGAATAAGATACACTATAATGAAGTTTAGGACACAGAACAAACCAAGAGAGGAAAGATGGAACATAACAGAAAGAAAGAGTATTATAACCATTATCTACAAAGAGATATTTATTTGACAATAGGTAAGGAAGAATCTGTTTTATCTGGATAGAAAAAACAATGAGCAAAGAACATGTTTAAGTAGCTAAAGGAGATGAGAAACTAAATTTAACCTCATTTACAATAACATGAACATAGTGACGCGTTGTGGCCAGGTCAGTAAAGATGACCCAGGTTGTTAGTCTCAGTGAGGGAGGACACATGGCAGCCCCAAACCATGGGAGGCTGTCAAGCAGAGTGGTTCTGGGCATCCACTCAAGCCAGTCCCCCTGGGTGTGAACCCAGCTCTGCAGGTGCTGGTGTCACTGACTTCTCTTTGCCTCAGGTCATCATGGTAAACAGGGCTATGCATTCCTCAGAAGGCTCAGTGCCTGGCATGTAGAGACTGCTACATAAGCATTATCTGGTATTATAATAATTACTGTGGTGCTTTTATTTCATCAATGCATGTGATGGTTTCAAGCTTCTGTAACCCAGAAAACCATGTTCTTAAATTTAATCCACTCCTTTGAGTGTGGACCCATTGTAAGTAGGATCTTTTGGGGAGTAAGATCTTGACATGTGACCTGCCTCATTCAGGGTGGGTCTTAGCCCTCTTACTGGAGTCCTTCATAAGAGAATGAAATTCAGACACACACACAAAGAGGAAGACACAGAAGCTGAGAGAGAAAGAAACAGAAACAGAGTGGAAGCCCTGGAAGCCAGAAGCTGCAAGCAATGAAACCCAGAAGAGAAGGGAGAGACCAGCAGATGCCCCCATGTGCCTGGCCATGTGGCAGAGGAGCCCAAGATCTCTGATTTGGACATTTTCATGACTTCAGAACTCTTAGCTTGTAAACTAAAAAATACTCATTGTTAAAACCCAGGTCATTTCTGGTATATTGCATTTAGCTTTAGCAAACTAAAACACTTTACTGATGGGATCATACATTGATATTAATGTTGTAAAGAAAAATCTGACAAGTGTATAAAAGTTAAAATAGGTATGCACTTCAACTTTTCAGTTTTATTTTTCTTATTTTATCCAAAATTATTAACTACAGAGTGTACAAAGACATCCTTCACTGTGTTCTCAAAGTTGCAAAACAATGTAAATATTCAGCATTAAAAGAATCTGTTCCTGAATTGAGCAGAGTCAAACTAGTTTTATGAACTATTATGAATCAATCAAAATAAAGAATCCAAGTATTATGTATACCCATATATGCATGTATATCTCTACCTAGATATACATTTACATCTATTTCTAACCCATCTAAACCTGGAATGAAACACAGACAATATATGCAGATGTTAACCTCTATTAATTTTGTGCTATGGTGGTGATTTTTATTTTTGTATTTCTCACTGATTTTATGCATTTTCAAAGTGATTACATTCAAACTACAAATAGCCTTATGTTTTCCTAATTATAGGTAAAAAAAAAAATACCCTGAAATCTCAGACCATTGAAATATTCTTTACAAGTGGCTCTCACCTGCAAATTCAGTACATATTTTAATGGGATTTTGTTTATATTTCCAGTTTGCTTTCATAGTACATATAACATAGATATATGTATAAACACAAACCCATGCACAAACTTATAGAATAAGGAAAGGATGCACAATTTGCAGCTTTTTTTAAAAAAAATTGTTGTTTCTAACATCAAAATGGCATGAATATGAACATCATTACCTTTTGTGTTTTTTTAAACTCAGTTTTATTGAGATGTAGTCACATACCATACAATCATCCAAAGACATCATTCCCTTTTAATAAATACAGATCTAATTCACTGTCTTAGCAAGCTGATTAGTATTGCATTATATGGATATTTACTGCCATATTTATATGTATTTGTCCAAGCTTCTAGGAACTCAGAAGTAGAATTAATGTGTTGAAAGAGACCCCTTTTGGCTATTGTGAATAATGCTGCTATGAACATTGGTGTACAATTACCTGTTTAAAACCCTGCTTTCAGTTCTCCTGGGTATATATTGGGAAGTGGGATTGCCAGATCATATGTGATAGTTCTGTGTTTAACTGAGGAACCAGCAAGCTGATTTCCTCTGTGGCTGCTTCATTGTACAATGTCACCAGCAATGTATACAAATTCCAGTTTCTCCACATCCTCCTGAACACTTGTTATTTCAGTGAAATAAGCCAGACACGAAAACACAAATATTTCATGCTCTTGCATATATCAAATACATAGAACAAGCAAACTCCTCAGGGTAGGTAGCAGATTACAGATTAGCAAGGGCTAGGGGCTGTGAAGGTCATGGAGAGTTATCACTTAAGGGTTGCAGAATTTCTGTTTGAGGTGATGGAAAAGTTTGGGTAATGAATGTGGTGATGATTCACAATATTGTGATTGTAATTAATTTGGCTGAGCTGTACTCTTGGAAATGGTTAAAATCAGAAGTTTTAGGTTGTATATACATTACTGCAATAAAAAGTTTAAAAAGGAGACATTTTAAGGATCTTGATGAGTATTTCAGATTGCTTTCCAGAAAGATTATCCTTATATATGTACCTACTAATAGAATTGAAGTAACTATCTCAATGTGCATTTATTTAATTTGTTAATTTGGTTACTGAAAATACTGTATCTTTGATCCTAGTTGATGTTTAGAGGGAAATTTCAGTCCAAAGACTGACATGAAGGAACAGTGGAAAGCTCTTCTGAAAAGTAAAAGTACTTAATTCAAATGGTGAATATTTCAAGTCTCCATATGTGTAAACAATTCATTTTCAAATGCCAAGAACAAAAAGCAATGATCCTAAAAATCATGGCTTGAGTGTGTATGAGAAACAGATTTTGTGGATGCCATCCAATTCTAGTGGAGAGTAATGTTTTATCTATAATGTCTTTAATTGTGGCATCATTTGCCAGTTGGAAGTGAGATACAAGATATTAAATTAGAATAAATATTTGGACAAATTTTTTTTCATTATGCATGCTAGAATGCACACCCTAAGTATTTATTTCTGACTACATTCTTACTTTGTAAAATATCTCTATTTTTCCATGTACCCACACATGCAATGATTTTGCAATCTCAAGAAGACACAATGTTTGTGTTTTCTGCTTTTACAAAAAAAATGTATTGAGATAGTCAAACTTGTGCATGCTAAAGGGATATATAGGTAAATTGTATGTAGAAATATGTGTGTGTGTGTGTGTGTGTGTGTGTGTGTGTGTGTGTGTGTGTGTGTGTGTGTGTGGTGTATCCTTGGGATAGAGGGACAGGGAAGGATAAGGCCAAGAAAGTAATTTGGGGTGTCCACCCAATCACTCTGGAACTGCATCCCATAGTGAGACCTCAGATTTGCACTGTGGCCATCAAGCCCCATGCTTCCTCTGACTGATGCTTTACAGCATCTCTGTGGGAGAGGCAGATGAGTGGAGCTCTTACAAAGTTAGAGATTGGGATAGTTGTGGTCTGTGCAAAATGCTCTGAGCTGGACATTTGAGGGGCCCTGATGGCCCCATATCCTGATTTCCAATCCCTACTCTTTCCCTTCCAAGGCACTGCCTCACACTTGGGCAGGCCCAACCCCTCTTTCTCCAGTGTCCCAAAGCTCCTGAGGCACTAGGTAACTTTGGCAAGTAGGAGCCAGGAGAGGCAGGTCTGGCCCCACCCTTTCCAGGCACATGCTTCCTGCTGACACACTCCCTGCCTCCTGTCCTGGTGCCTTCCTTTGATTCATGACCCTGGATTCCTGCTGTGTCACACATGGCACTGTGGAAACAAAGCCCTTCTTGTCATAAGTCCTCCTGCATCTTTCACCTATGAGGCACCCAGAACTCAAAGAAACTCTCTGTGGGGATCCTGGACAGAAAGGGCTCTGTCCCCCAAGTGTGAGCTCTCAGGATCTGGTTTTCTTGGTCTCCCTGCACCAAACCTCCCACCAGGCTCACTGCTGATCAATCAGATATGTGTCTGGAAGGAATTATCCAAAGGTCCAGAACCACACATGAACCACAGAGAGACCCTGAATGTAATTGGCTCAGTGGAGAGAATTTGAGTGGTTGATGGCAACCAAGGAACTGTCCCATGGTCTGGCTCAGTTGATTACTATATGCTTGGGTTCCTTCCAGCCTTCCCCCTGGGCAAAAGAGTTTCTGGCATTCCTCTCTGTAGCTAGCTGGGCACCATAAAAAGAAGGCCCTCTCACCAAGCACAAGGGTTGCCACATTCTTAATGGGGCCCTGAACCCCCAATTTCTTCTTTAGTTCAGGAAACAGCATTGTATTAAAGAATTTAATGGAAGATGACATGGGCACACTTGTTTTGTTTCTGGGAGTTATATCAAGGAAAGTCTCAGTGCATCTTGGAGGAGATGGTCACAGATTCCTTGACCTTGCCCAGTGTCACTCCATGGCCAAGTCCAGGGTTGAATGGCAGTGGGTTCTTCCTAAAGCATTGAAGGTGACTGAGATTCTCCTTAGGACCACCTGCATGGAGCAGTGAATGTCTTTCTTCCCTCACCAGCATATGCACTTTTAGGATTTTAAAAATAAGATGCATGAAATCCCACCCAGGGAAATGGAAGATGGTGGCAAAGAGAGGAGTAGAAGCTAGTTAGCCCCCCTGGAACAACTAATAAACAATGAGGAACAACTAGTAAATAATCTGGAATAACTGTGGGGGGCCAAACATGATTGTCCACACCTCATACAACAGCCTGGATGGGGAGGAATGCCTGACATCACAGCATAAAATCTGTAAGTAAAAACTGTGGACCAGAGCTGAGAGCACCTCCCCCCACAGCAACCCAAACTGCAAAGCCTTGTGGTGCTGGAAAGCAGCAATCTCCCAGAAAGTGAATATAGCTCAGCTGAGTTCCAGCTGGGGTTTTAATTAACAAGTACCATCTGCTCAATACAAGCTATGAATCCCTAACAAGCAGACAGAAGCTATTGGTGATGACTGACCTTGGAGAGACAGAGGACCTCTCTGGGAGGGAGGGTGAACTGAGAGGGCTGGGTGCTGTCTCTGGCTGATGGGTGAAACTGAGGCTCTCCAGGGACTAGCCCTGAAGAGGGCTGAATCTTCCCTAAGAGTAAAGAGTTGGGACACAGCTTTCCCTTCAGAACCAAATCCCAAGCCTTGGGCAAAACAGCCAAAACATTAACTAAGGAGGACACCCTTCCTTTCACTAGTCAGGAGTGAAAGGCTGACAGGTGCCACCTGCTTGGCAGGTTAGGAAAGGCACAGTGACTGGAAACCTCACAGGAAAGTCTATCATTCCTCTAAGATACATCCTGAATATAACCCCATTCTGAGACCTGACCCTGTTCTGGTCTGGGAAAATCTGACTGGAGTAACAAAGGGAACCAGATGCTTAGACAACAAAAGACTACGATCTATACTAGGAAAAATGAAAGTATGGCCCAGTCAAAGGAACAAACTACACCTCAATCAAGATAAGTTGAGATATTGTTTCACCTACTTTCTTTAAGATATTCAGAGAGATATGCTAAATCAAATAAAAACCAAATCAATGAGTTCAGGGAAGATATAACAAAAGAGATGAAGACTAAAAGAAAACACTGTGTGAACATAAGGTAGTAATCAAAAGTTTGAGAAAATGACTGACAGCAACTATGGAAATGAAAGGCACAACACGAAAGGCACAACACAATGGAGATTTACAACAGTAGATCTCAAGAGGCAGAAGAAAACACTCAGGAACTGGAGAACAAGGCACCTGAAAATCCTACACACAATAGAACAGATAGGGAAAAGACTGCAAAAATATGAGCAATGTCTCAGGGAATTGAATAACAACATGAAATGCATGAATATAAGTGTCATGTGTGTGCCAGAAGGATAAGAGAAAGGAAATGGAGCAGAAACAATGAAAGAGGAAATAATCAATGAAAATTTCCCATCTCTTATGAAAGACATAAAATTACAGATCCAAGAAGGGCAGCATGCCCCCAAACAGAATAGATCTGAATAGAACTACCAAGACACTTAATAATCAGATTATCAAACATCAAAGACCAAGATAGAATCCTGAAAGCAGCAAGAGAAAAGTGAAGGAAGCTAGATAAGAATGTGTGGATTTTTCAGTAGAAACCATGGAGACAAGAAGGAAGGGATGTGATATATTTAAGATAGTGAAAAAGAAAGACCACGAACAAAGAGCCCTATATCTAGTAAAACTGTCTTTCAAATATGAGGGAGAGTTTAAAATATTCTCAAGCAGATAATAACAGAGTTTGTTAACAAGATACCTGCACTACAGGAAATACTAAAGGAAGCACTATAAACAGATAGGAAAAGACAGGAGTGAGAGGTTTGGAATGCAATTTTGGGTGATGGTAGCACAGCAATGTAAGTACACTGAGCAAAGATGACTGAGTATGATTGAAAGAGGAAGATTAGGAGCATGCAGGACACTAGAAGGAAAGAGGAAAGATAAAGACTGGGGCTATGTAACTCAGAGAAACCTAGAGTGCTCAACAATTGTGATAAAAGGTACACATTGCAAGCTGTTAAAAATAAGGTGGTATTGGGGGAAACATACAATCAATGCAAACTGGAGACTACAGTTAACATAAATTTTGTATTCCTTTAATGTAACAAAGGCAATACACCAAAGCTAAATGTCTATAAGAGGGGAACAGAAAGGAGGGGTGTGGGACTCTTAGCATTGGTGATGTTGTCTGATTCTTGTTCTACTTTAGTTTAATTCTATATTTACTTTCATTGCTTTTTAACTGTCTTTTTTTCTTTTCCTTTTGTCTCTCTACCTTCTTTGACTCTTCTTCCTTCTTTGTGGAAGAAATGGAGATGTCCTTATAGAGATAGTGGTGATGGTGGTGAATACATAAATATGTAACTATACAGGGAGTCATTGGTTGTTTAGGGTGGAAAGTATGCTACATGAATAAAACTGTCTTAAAAATGGGGAGGGGTTTGATGAAGAAATCTTGAGGGAACTACATTGAGTGAAATAAGTCAGACACATAAGAACAAATATTGCATGGTCTCCTGATATGAACTAATTATAATATGTAAACACATAGACAAAAAATAAGTTAACAGGATATAGAACAAGGCTAAAGAATGGGAGTGGTTACTTATTATGAGCAGAATGTTCAACTAAGTTGAATCTAAGCATTTGGAAATGGACAGAGGAGACAGTAGCACTTTATTGTGAGAATAACAGTGCTGAATGATGTGGTGTAACAGTGCTGAATGGTGTGTGAATGTGATGGAAAGGGGAATCTTAGAGTCACATGTGTCACCAGAGGAAAGTTGGAGGTTAATATATGGGAATGTATAAAACAGTGAATCTTGTGGTGGAAAATGTCCATGCTTAACCATAAAAATATTAGAAATCTCTTTCATGAACTAGAACAAATGTATGACACTATAACTAGAAGCTAATAATAGAGGTGTATATAGGGAAAATATGTACCTATTGCAAACTATGTACTACACATAACAGTATTTTAACATTCTTTCATCAACAGTAACAAATGTGCTATACCAATACTGTGAGTCAGTAATGAAGGGGCGTGATTTGGGGTAGGGGAGGAATTGAGTTTTCTTTTTTGCCTTTTTTCTTTTCTGGAATAATGGAAATGTAAAAATTTTAAAAAAATTTATTTGTGGTGCTGGATGCACAGCTGTATGATGGTACCATGGGCAATTGATTGTGCACTTTGTATCATGGATAATTGCATGGTATGTGAACACTCTCAGTAAAACTTAAAGTTAAAAAATGCAATGGTATGGTTTTTCAGTCAAATGAGTGGAGGAAAACATTTAAGGAAATGTAACAATAGATACAAGCCACTGTTTTGTTCTCTGTTGCACTTGTTTATCATTTTTTGTAGTCATCCTTTGGGGATCTCATTTTTCCCATGGTTTTAACTGCTGTACACACATGCATGAATCACAGATATATAACTTGAGCTCAGATATCTTGTCTGAGTTCCAAACCAACTTGCTCTTAAACCTGTTTACCTGGAGTATCTAACAGGTATGTTTGAGTTAACATAACCAAACCTGAACACAAGGCTTCTACATCTAATAACAGTAATATAGATAATTTCAACTAGTTTTCACAATGAGTACAATGAGAAAACTTGGACAAAACCTAAAATATTGGGATCACTGAGGAGCTATGGAGATAGAATAACCAGGAAGGATCTGGATGAGGGTGGTGGCCTTTGTAGGTTTTCTTAGTGATTGAGTAATTTTTCCTTATGAGGATTTGCCTCTTCAAAAGGGGTATCTGAAATGGTAAGAAATTTCTCAAGGATAGAGGGATATGAATTGGAGACCAAGGCCCAGCCAATTTGGGTTGACACTGTGAATAACTGTAACACAAAAGTAAGAGTAATTTGAAAGTAGACAGACTCTGATAGATACTTAAACTCAGACTCTAATTGTCTCAGTGCCTGAACCTTGATTGAAAAGCACTGGATTGATAGGACACTCCAGTTGCTTGGAAGAAGCACATTAACATCCTCTCTGGAAGAAGGAAACCTTTCACAGATCTTTCCAAACAAATTTATAATACAATGTCTTACTGAGAGTAAAATTTAAGGAAACATATGGAAAAAGACAAATGAATAAAAAATGAACAGTAAAAAGAAATAATAAAAATAGACCCATAGAAGCTCAGATACTGGACTTACTAGGTAATGATTCCCAAAGAACTATGATTACTATGTTCAGGAGATTATGAAAATATTAGGAATTAGGAAGAAATAGAAACTACAATAGGGAACCAAATGGAAACATTGGAACAGAATGAATAGCTGAAATTAAGAGCCCAATGGATGAGTTTAACAGCAGAATAGATACAGCTGAAGAAAGTCTCACTGAACTAGAAGATAGGTTAAAAGAGCACATCTGAAATGAAGCAAATACAGAAAAGAACATGCAAGATGTGGAAGATACAGTGAGAAATTCTAGCACAAGTGTAATTGAAATCCAAGAGGAAAGAAGAAAGAGAGTGTGGCTGTAGTAATATTTCAAAGGATAATGACTGAGAACTTTCAAAAATTGTTGATACACATGAAGCAACAGATTAAGGAAGTCCTACACACCTCAAACAGAAAAAAAAGGAGAAATAAAACATCCATGCCTACAGCAACAAAACTGATGGAAAATAGTAAAATTGATGAAAAACCCAAGGACAGACAAAAATGAAATTTCCAAAGGGAAACATTTAGACTGGCAGCTAACTTCACAACAGAAACATTTGCAGACAGAAGAAAATTAAATGTTTCCTTTAAAATCCTGAAAACAAATGAACTCATTACTTAAAATTCTGTACCTAGAGAAAACATGCCTCAAGAATAAAAGTGAAATAAAGACACTGATAAATAAAAATGGAGCCAATTAATCTCTAACACTCACATGCAGGGATATATTATATAATGCTTTTGCAGGCAAAAGGAAAATCATCCCACATGAAAGAAGAGCAATGCAGAAAGGAATGAATAATGAAAAAATGACAAATCTTGGTACTCTAAATTAATTTTTCTGTACAAAATAATACTATGGATCCTTGTGTACTATCAAGTATTCAATACAGGCTTGTTGTTTCAAAGAAATACATCTAAAATATAAGGATAGAGGAAGATTGAAAGAAATAAAGGATGGAAAAATATATACCACATTAACACTAAACCAAAAACACTTATGTAGCTATACTAATAGCAGATAAACTAGAATTTGAGAGCAAAACCATTACTAGAATTAATAGGAAATCTTAATAAAAAAAATGTCACTTCAGGAATATATATAAAATTCTAAATTTGTATTCACTTAATAAATTAGCATTGAAATACATAAACAAAAGTTAACAGACTGCTGATATGTTGGTAATTTTCAACTAATCTGTTTGGTGGTTATGCAAAATTTGGCTTTATGAACATTGAGATCTAAAAAAGTCCTGGACATATTCCTTTTCTCTAGATCTGTTTATATTCCAATGTTATTTATTTCTCCAGTCGATGACATTCTAGTCCTCTAAGTCGATCTCCCTGATAGGGATGGCAAAACTTCCCAAGCTTCTGGGAATATCAGCTGCCCATGGCTCACAACTGTGCCTCCCAGTGGGAACTGCCCTCCACCACAGGGACTGCCTTGTCCTCTCAGGGGTCAGACCATGGATGACATTGGCCAGTGTGGAGATTCAAAGACCCAGCTGCCTTGATTATGTTTGGGATAACTCTGAAGGGCCCTTCCAGCTCTGGAATCTCCTCAGATATAGCTGAGTTGTCAGTTGCAACCACATTGAGGACCCAGTCTTTTGCTCCACATTCCTGCTTTCTTTATTTCACTATGGGTGCATCTTCTGAGAGTTCTCCTAAATAATTCTGCATACAGATCTCCATCTCAGAGTCTGTACCCTGGGAATTCAACCTAGCATTGTTGGTACTGTGAGTGAGAAACTGAAGTGGAATTTAGAAGCTGGATCATGCACTGGCTGCCTGGCAATGAGGAGCCCATCCCTTGTGGTAGGTGAAGGGCTGATATCCTGGGCATGCTATAGTAGAGCACCTGTTAAAGCACTTGCCTGTGACAAACTGAGGCATGATACCAGTGGAAGGTGATGACTCGCTAGTGCAACATTACTGGCATTTAAGAAGTGTGATAGAAATGATCCTATTGCACTTAGGAAGTTGGGTGGCTGCTATTGAGCACAATTGATTTAAGGATTAAGACAGTGACAGGCTCAGGATAATTGATCACCAATAAGGGGAAATGTGTGGAAACTAGAAAATTCCCTTGTTACATTAAGGAGGGAAGACAGAGTGGAGGTCCAGGTTTAGGACTTAATTGTTAGAATGTTGAGTTCCAGAGATGATTTATTATTGCCTCATTGGGTTTCCTATTCTAAAATCAGGTCACTGACAGGGAAGACATGGGAGCCTGAGATTTTTATAAACACATGTGAGAGCCCTGAGGAGCTTGATTTTCCTGAAGTTTGAAGACCTGCCATCCTCCCATCCTTCCATGTTAGAAGGCAATGGTCTCCCCTTCCTTAAGATCATGAAGAGAATTCCATGTAAAAGAAGACCTTTTGGTGATCCCTGCTCCTAGAATCTACCCCACTTCCCTTCCTGGAGTTCAGAATAAAAACAAGAATCAAATCTCATCACAGCACAACTGGGAGTGCTGGACTTACTGTGGGACTATCTGCCAGAGGAACTGTAATATCTGCTGATATGTGCTGGCAGGAGCTGAGAGAATGGACACAATATATTGGACCCTGAATGTGTTGGATTAAGGGAATGGGAATATTTAGTTAGATAAGGCAGAATTTATTAAAATGAAACATACTTCTGTGATATGTGATTTGACACCTTGTCAAGAACCCAAGAAGAAATATTGATAAATTTTCAGGATGACTTCTGGAAGCTTGAAAAAAGCAACAGACAATGCTAAATGATGCATAAATGCCAACAACACCAAGGCAAACAGTGGAAGAAGAGATGAAAAACTCAGGGAATTGCACATGTGTACTACCTAAGGCTGGAATGCCCACTGGCTGAATATGTGCCAAAGGAGGACTCAGAGGATACCTGATTTCTCAAAGATATTAGGAATGTTCTGGTGAGAGGGGGCACTAGCGTCATCAGTGGTGTCTGTCCTCTGTATGCCACATTGAAAGTAGAAGATGCTGTTAGGGAATCCTGCCCCCTAAGGTTAACAGGGACTACAGAATCACAAGACAGTATAGTCCAGTTGATAGCACTCAATGATCAGTGAGGGCAGATGTCATAATGGTGGAAGGTGTCAGGAAGGTCATGGTGGCCCTGGGGCACTGAACTAAAGAGAGGGAGGTGGTAGACAGACGACAGCTAACAAGTGCATTGCTCAATCTATACATTTAAATAAACCAGAAGACTGAAGGCAAATGTCTGTAAAAATTCAGGACGCTGTGTACAGTTTCTATATATAAGGCGGGTCTGAGCCCTGGAATCCACTGATAAAAGAAAAAGCCAGGAGAGGTCACAGTACTTCATGGCAAGAGTGTTCAGTAGTAGTTCCCCTAATCATTTCCCAGTGGGAACGTATGCACTGGGGAAAGGAGAGTATCCAAACATTTCAAGGATTTTTGGATGCAGGGTCTGAATTTACATTGATACCCAGGAACTGAAGGTATCACTTTGGCCTGCCTGTAAGATGGGAAGTGTATAGAAGCCAAAAAAATAAATGAATTCCTAGCCCAGGTCTAGTTCACAGTAGGTCCCATGTTTCAATAGAAAATCTCCACAGTCGTTTATCTGGATTCTGAATACGCAGTTGGAATTCACACACTTGGTAGACCCTCACATTGGCCTGAGGATAGAAGCTATCCTAGAGTTGAAGCATCTGAAATTAACCCTGCCCCCAAGAAAAAAAATCCTGGATCAAGATACTAAATCAAAACCAATATCAAATCCCAGGGTGAATGGCAAATATTAAGGAATTCATTAATTAATTAATGACTTAAAGGGCACAAAGTTGATAGTCTCTACCACACCCCCTTTAAAATTCTCTAGTCTGGATCCTACAAAAATCTTATGAATCATGGGGGATGAAACTAAACTATATAAGCTTAATTAAGTGGTTGTATCATTTACTTCAATTGCAAATGCAATGCTGTTTCTAGTGTGGCATCTGTGATAGAGAAAATCAACACATCCTCTGGCAAGTGGATGGGGCCACTTCTTTGGGGAAACCTTCTCTACAGAAGCAGTTTGTATCCACATGGAATAGGTAAGGGTGTACATGTATGGTCATCCCCCAAGTCGATGTCAGTGCTCTCCTCTTCTGCAATGCTATGGTCCAAAGGGACCTGTCCAGCCTGGACAAGTACATTACATTGTATCAATGATATCACATTAATAATATTGGTAGACAAGGAGAGACAATTCATTGCAGATCTTAGTAAGACATAAAGAATCCAGAATATGGGAGATAAACCCTTTGAAGACTCAGGTGCCCACCACATCATTGAGATTTTTAAAGGTTTGTAGTCTAGGGCAAGTGAAAATTCTCCTCTAAAGAAAAGACAAGTCAATCACCTTGTACAGCTTACAACTAAGAAAGAAGCACAATGCTTGCCAGGTCCCTTTGGGTTCTACAGCATATTCCATACTTGAAATACTGCTCCAATGCACTTACTTGATAAAAGAGAAGACTGTGAACTTTAAGGGACCTAGAGCAAGGAAAGGCCCTGCTGCAAGTCCAGGCTGTGGTGCAAGCAGCTCTGCTTCTTGGGCCATACATCTCAGTAGACTCAGTTGTGCTATATGTCTTTAGGGTAAAAGATGCCATGTGGCATTAGTGGTGGCCACACACTTGTCATCAGTCCCAGGGACCAGGTTGTGGAATTTGTGCATCCTGTCCCTCTAACTTTGGGCCCTGTGGGTCTAGAGCCCTAGTTTCCCAAAGGAGTAATGACAAAACTGATATTTCTTCTTGGGTATGATCATTTACTTAGAGAACCAGAGAAAACAACTGACAAATAATCAGAACTAATAAGAGAGTCCATAAATGCATCCAGATAATAGACATAATATACATTAATGGCCTTTCAATATATCTTCAGTAACCAAATAGAAAATAAAATATATAAATATAATTAATTCTCAATACCACTGAAACTTGTACAATACCTAGGAGTATATCCAAGGAATACCTAGCAGGAAATTCCTTATCTTTATGAATAAATGTTTTATAAATAAAAATCTCATTGCACTTAAGGACATCATAAAACCTAAATAAATGAAGAGATAAACTGTTATCATAGATGGGAAAAACCAATATTATAGATATATATCAATACCTACCTAGTGAATCTATAAAATCAATTCAATGCTCAACAGAATATTTCAATGATTTATATGGAAAGTGAAATTCTAATTCTGAAGTTCATATGTTCAAGACAATTTTAAAAAGCAAAATAAGCAACTGTTTCCTTATTGCCTGCCAGAATTTATTATAAATCTAAGGGAATTGAAACAATTTGCAAGAATAGACAAATATATCAAGCCATAGAAAATACATAATTTTTTCATATATATGTGAGTAATTAGTGTATGATAACAATAATACTTCAAGTTAGTTGTGAAAAATGGACTATCCATTAAAAGTAGGAACTTTTAGCTATCCACTTGGAAAATAAAAGTTGTATGTCTATCTCACATAGCATTCATACAAATTAATTCCAGATGGGTTATAGATTAAAAAAACAACAATAAAAAAACAACAACCTGAAAATCTTTAGAAGGGAGAATGTTTTTGACTTGGGCATAGCATAGGACTAAAATGAGAAATACATTCTAATACCCATAAACTAGAGATCAGCAAACATATTAGCAGAAAAATAAAAAATGCTATAACATCAAAAACATTTTCAAAAAGTTTAAAAATAAGTAACAGAGAATATTTACAGTATACATAATGCATAACAGACAAATATTCAAAATACATAAAGATCTCCTTTATTCAATAAATGACAAACAACAAATTAAAAAATGAGCAAAATATTTGAAGAGACCATTCACAGTAGAGGAAATGCAAATTATCAGTAAACATCAAAATGGGTGTTAATTTTCCCAGTAATATGGTAAGTCAATTTAAAACAGCAATGAGACCATTTTAAAGAATAAGAATGGAAAAATTTTCAATGTTTGGTAAGATTGGTGGTACCAGCATGAAAGTCTCAGAGGGACATATGTTGATACAGCTGTTTTAAAAGATAACTTTGTAGTAACTGCAATAACTACAATGAGCATACACTTTGACTTAGAAATTCTACTTTTTGATAACTTCCTTAGAAAAAAATAATGGGGTAGGTTCATGAAGAGACAGGTATAGGGATACACAGAGATGTCAATTATCATATCATTTGTAATAGCAAAAATAAAACAAATTAAAATGGAAACCACTTGAATTCCATCAATGTAGAAATGGCAGTTGCTAAAAAGATATGGGTGATACACATGCAGTGTCATTAAAAGATCTGCAAGACTCACTCTTCAGTGAGGAAAAGGTTACAATGTGGTGTGTGCAGTATGATAAATTTATCTGAAACAGAAACATGCATACATGCCACACAAGCACAGAGCCATATATTTCTGTAGATTGGTGCTATCCAACAGAAGTTCCTGTGATGATGAAAATGTTCTATAATCTATGTAGTAGCCACTACCCATGTGGCTCTGAGCATTTGAAATATGACTAGTGTGACTAAGAAACTGAATTTTAAATTATGTATAATTTTGAGTAATTTATATTTAAATAGCTGTATGTGGCTAGTGGCTTCCGTATAGAAGACTTCATCTAAAATCATAAACGAAAGACCTCATTCAGGTGTTGAAATACATCACATGTATGTGTTCCTGTATGACTTGTATAATTGGAGAAGTCATCTTAAATAGCAAAATACAAGAAATAGCTTCTTGAAAGATATACAAAACTTCGCTAAAACTAGTGAATATCCTAACCTGGATGCTTTTTGACACTTGTACATTTGGTGTTGTTTGACCCTTGAGCTTTTATATTTCTTGGCACAGACGATACAGGGAGGCTGTAAATTGTTCCTTGAGAGGCTGTACATTTAGATCAAATTTGTACTTGTGCTGTCAGTATAGCAAAAAGTATGAAGAAATGTTAATACCTTTTTTATTTCTTCTTTTGATTTTTTGTATACTAAGGCCAAAAACTTTGATTTTGGTTTATGACAATGGGGATTATTTTTTAATGTCTACATTCCTTCTAATAAGCTGTCAGAAGTTTTAAGATAAAAAGATATACAAAACTAGTTGCAAAAAAAAAACAAAAAAAAAAAAAAAAACAAACAACAACCCAGAGGATCTAAGATGGTGGCATAGAGAGGAGTGGAAACTAAGTAGTTCCCTTGAAACAACTAAAAAACACCAGAAACAACTAGTGAATAATCCAGAATAACTGTGGAGGGACAAATGTGACCATCCACTCATCATACACCAACCTGAATTGGGAAGAATGCCTGAGATCACAGCATAAAATCTCTAAGTAAAAACTGAGGGTCCAAATTGGGAGACCCCTCCCCCACAGCCTGAGGTACAAAGCCTTGTGGTGCAGGACAGAAGCTTTCTCCCAGCAAGCGAGTATAGCTCAGCAGAGCTCCAACTGGGGTTTTAATTTGTGAGCATGAACTGCTCACTATGAGGTACAAGTCCCCAACAAGCAGACAGAGGCTTTGGGTGATGACTGACCTTGGAGAGCCAGAGGGTCACCTCAGACTAGCTCTGTTCCTTTTTTGGCTCACTGGAGAAAGCCTCAGCCATTTTCAGTTTCCAGTTCTGTGACCCAGACAAGGGTATAGCACAGGCAAAGAGAGACCATTGAAATGCTAATGACCTCCATGTACGGGGCTCTATCTTCTCTAAGAGGAAAGGATGGGGCCCGGTTCTACTACCTGCCTTTCATTCAGAACTTGGGGAAAAAGAGCCACACCTCCTTACACCAGTCAAGAATCACAGGCTAACAGGCACCACCTTCTGGGCAGAAAAGCATGACTGGAGGCATCAGAGGGTGTACCAATTTTCTAAGACACACCCTCAGGGAAACCAGATACTGAATATTTCTTCCTTCTGGGACCTTAGCCCATTCTGGTCTGGGGAAGCCTGATTGGGGTAACCAAGGACAGCATGACTAGACAACAGAAGACTACAACCTACACCAAGAAAAATGAGGTTATGGCTCAGTCAGGGGAACAAACTTGCACTTCAACTGTGATGCAGGAATTGAAACAACTAATAATAAGTCAATTCAAAAAGTTTAGGGAAGATCTGGTGAAAGAGCTGAACCATATAATGAAAACACAGGATGTACATAAGGTAGAAATTGAAAGTTCAAAAAACCAACTGGCAGAATCTATGGAAATGAAAGGCATAACAAAAGAGATGAAAGACACAATGGAAACATACAACAGCAGATCTCAAGAGGCAGAAGAAAACACTCAGGAACTGGGGAACAAAACACCTGAAAGCCTACATGCAAAGGAGCAGGTGGAGAAAAGAATGGAAAAATGCAGGCAATGTCTCTGGGAACTTAAAGACAAAACAAAAAGCAAGAATTTATGTGTCACTGGTGTCCCAGAAGGAGAAGAGAAGGGAAAAGGGGCAGAAGAAATAACAGAGGAAATAATCAATGAAAATTTCCCATCTCTTATGAAAGACATAAAATTACAGATCCAAGAAGCACGGCGTACCCCAGACAGAATAGTTCTGAATAGGCCTACACCAAGACACTTAATAATCAGATTATCAAACATCAAAGACAAAGAGTGAATTCTGAAATTAGCAAGAGAGAAGCAATCCATCACATACAAAGGAAGCTTCATAAGACTGTGGATTTCTCAGTAGAAACCATGGAGGCAAGAAGGAAGTGGGGTGATATATTTAAGATACTGAAAGAGAAAAACCACCAACCAAGAATCCTATATCTGGCAAAACTATCCTTCAGATATGAGGGAAAGCTTAAAATATTCTCTGACAGACAATGACAGAGTTTGTGAACAAGATACTTGCTCTACAGGAAACACTAAAGGAAGCACAGCAGACAGAAAGGAAAAGACAGAAGTGAGAGGTTTGGAAAACAATTTTGGGAGATAGTAGCACAGCAATGTAAGTACACTGAACAAAGATGGCTGTGAATTTGTTGAAAGAGGAAGGCTGGGATCATGTGGGAAACCAGAACAAAAGAAGAACAATAAAGACTGAGACCATGTAACTCAGGGAAACCTAGGGTGCTCAATAATTGTAATAAAAGGAACAAATATGTTTTTACATGAAGTAAAACAAATGAATGCCAAAATTGCAAGGTGTTAAAAATAGGGTGGGATTGGGGGGAAAATACAATCAATGCAAACTAGAGGCTAGAATTAACAGAAACATTGTATTATGCTTCCTTTAATGTAACAAAAGCAATATACCAAAGCTAAATGCATACAGGGGGGTGGGGAATAGGGGAAGGGTATGGGAATCCAGAGATTGGTGATGTTGTCTGACTCTTTATTCTACTTTAGGTTAATGCTATCTTTCCTTTTGTCACCTTCTAGCTATCAAGTTTTTTTTCTTCTGTTTGTTGTTTTTCTCTCTTTCTCTTGCCCTTTTCTTTTGCCTCTCTTCCTTCTTTGACTCTTACTCCATCTTTGTTGAAGAAATGTCCTTACATAGAGAGTGGTGATGATGCTCAATATATAAATATATGACTATACAGGGAACCAATGATTATTTACTTAGGACAGAATGTACAGTGTTTGAACAAAACCATCTTAAAAGAAATGGATTGATGAAGAAACCTTGCGGGCACTATATTGAATGAAATAAGACAGATATATAAAAGCAAATGTTGCAGGGTCTCACTGATATGAACTAATTATAATATGTAAACTCATAGACATGAAATATAAGCTACCAGAATATAGAAAGAGGCTAAAGAATGGGGAGCAGTTGCTTATTATGAGCAGAATGCTCAACTAGGGTGAACTTAAATATTTGGAAATGGACAGGGGTGATGGTAGCATGTAATGAGAATAACTAACAGTGCTAAAAGATGTGTGAAGCTGGTGGAAAGGGTAAGCTCAGAGTCATGCATGTCACCAGAAGGAAGGTTGGAGGTTAAAAGACGGGAATGTATAAAACAGTGAATCTTGTGGTGGACAATGTCCACAATTAACTATACAAATATTAGAAATCTCTCTCAGGAACTAAAACAAAGATATGACACTATAACTAGGAATTAATAATAGAGAGGCATATAGGGAAAAAATATATACCTATTGTAAACTATATGCTACAGTTAGTAGTATTTTAACACTCTTTCATCAACAGTAGCAAATGTACTATACCAAAACTATGAATCAGTAATGGAATGGGGGGTGTGGTTAGGGATATGGGAGGATCTGAGTTTCCTTTTTGTTGTCTTTAATTCTTTTCTGGATAGGGAAAATGTTCTAAAAATTGAAAAAAATAATTGTGTTGATGGATGCACAGCTGTACGGTGGTGCCATGGGCAATTGATTGTACACTTTGGATTTTTGGATAGTTGTATGGTATCTGAACAATCTCAATAAAATATATATACATATATATATATAAACAACCCAAAACAATTATTAGTCCCATCACATTTCCTTAGAGGATCTCCCTGGAAACAGGGGCCAACCCCCACCTGGAGGGAGACATGGTCAGAGAGGGCTGGAGCTGCTGTGAGCCACAGTCCCACTGCCCATTTCAGTGGACAGAGGAGGAAGGGCCTTTGGGGGTTCTGTGGACTGAACCCAGAAGCCCAGGGCCAGCAGAGGAATCAAGCAGCAAGGAGTGAGCAGTGTTAGACAGGGTCGGAGACCTGGAATAACTGGATCTGCATGAGTGGGTCGGGGTGGGGACCAGGGAGAACAAATGCACAGGGGCCATACATGGGCCCTCTCATCCTGAAGGTCCAGGGGCATCTTAGACTGAGGACAGAGGCTGGTGGACCTTCCCACTAAGGTGTGTATTTACAGGAGCAGCGTCCATTCAGCCCATCCTTTTCTTCAAGGGACCCTGACCCTGTGGATGGGCTATTGATGCTGTGCACATGGTGGAGAGGGGTCAGTGGCATCAGGGCAGAGAGCAGTGGTTCTGCCTCAGAGCGCCTATTGCTGTGCCCAGCAGAACCAGCAGGAGGCATCAGCCATTCTGATTTAATGATCAAGAAATGCATTCAGGCTTGTAAGTGCTGCATTGTAAAAGAAGGATTGCCAGTGGGCTGTTTTATAGAGAGACCAGCCATCCAGCTCTAAGTAATCACAGGCATGTGTTTATTTATTTCCAGCTTCCTAAAGATAATAATTAAAAAAATCAGTTGGTGGACCAAAACCCATAGATAACAACATCCTGAATCCATCACCTTTCTCAAGAAAAGGACCCAGCCTCAGGAGATACACTTAAAAGCTGGATATTCCTCAGTGGGAACTTTTCATGTGAGGTGCTAAGTGCTTTGCAGTGCACTGCTCCTGCATTCACTAGAATAGGACAGCACTGCTAGTGAGGAAAGAGCTCTGGTTAGGAGTGGTAAAAGGCTTCATATGGCAAATGGAAGTGTCCCTCCAAAGGCTCAGCCTGCGTGACTCCATGCACTGTGCTTGGAGAACTGCAGCCCTTCAGAAAGTGGCAAAGCTCACAGGGAATGGAAACCTGAGGAAAAGAGAGAGGCCCAAGCCAAGACAGGTCAGAGTAGCGATGCGAAAAGCCAGGCCAGGCCAGGCAGGCAGTCACAGGGAGGGCAAAGCCCATCTTGTGAAGCAGGGTGGGGACACAGATTCAGGAGGATAGAGCAGTGAGGAGGAGACAGACAATGAAAGGTGAGGTTGGTGAGCAGCTGAGCCCTGTCTTGGGGACAAGCTGGCAGGCATGAAATGTGCAAACAGAACCTCACAAACCTCATGGGACCTAAGAATGGGGGGCACCTAATTTTTGGTAGTCACCCAAATTGCTCACCCTGGAATCTCCTCTTCTCACAGTGCCCTTCCACTTTTCCTTCTCTGTTTAACTTAATATCCTTGAAATTTTCAGCTCAGATATTTTGTCTTCTGGAAAGCATTCATCAACCCCCCAATTTGGATTAAATATGCTTTCTGCCTCTGCTCTGAACACACCCCTAATTTTCTGTATTTGTGCACATATTATATCATATTCAGAGTTGTTTATCCATTCTACACTTTGCTCCAAGACCATCTGTGATACACTTCTGTATTCCTAGGACCAGCAAGATCTGAAATGCAGAAGTGTGTGGGCTAAATACTTGCTGAACTGAGAAGCTGGCTGGATGGAGATGGGGAGCCCAGCCTCTCCTGTGGTTCTCCAGGAAGGAATTGA
Organism: Choloepus didactylus; assembly: GCF_015220235.1. NCBI lineage: Eukaryota > Metazoa > Chordata > Mammalia > Pilosa > Megalonychidae > Choloepus > Choloepus didactylus. The sequence goes on from NC_051323.1 coordinate 789,727, forward strand.
CTCCCTGGAAGAGCATCTATGTGCCTGGGGGAGGTGAAACTTCCCAGCGCCTCTGTTTATCAGGGTGAGGACTTTTCTATGCTAACCCAGTGCCCTCTGACTGTTTGCCACTGGAAGATGAGGCCACATGAAATACCAGGATATTCATTCAGAATAGCTGGGGTGAGAGAGCAATGGGCCATCATGGGATAAAGTATCTTTATTCTTAAGTCAGATGGTCAAGTGAAGTGTATAGACTAGTGACTGCAATATAAGGAGGACTAAGGTACAATGAAAAGCTAAGAGGTTTCAGAACAGCCAAAGGATATATCAACAGCAGCTTCATGGAAGAGGTGATAGAGGCATGGGGCTTACAAGATAAACAGGGTTTCCACAGGCAGTAAAGGAATGGGAAGAAAGCAGCTGTTAGGACAGACAGAGGCTCATCTGTGAGGCATACTAACCATGAGGAGAAAGCTGGAGTTCATGGATCTGGACTTAAGAGGACATTTTTGGTTATGGGCCTGTCTCCTATTCATAAATGAAATATCTGATAGTTTATATCACAATTTTGAAGAGAGAAGGACAAATTCCTGTCTGGTCCAGACTGGTGTTATATCCAAGGAGCAACAAATAATGGTTGTGAAGGCTTCACAGCAGTTATGGTTCCACTGTCTAACCCATTGTAGAGGTTACAGGGCTTAAGGCATGTGGAAGGCATGCACAGGAATGCACCTTAAGTCTCAGTCAAATGACCTTTAAAGTCAAGAGAGTCCTAGGGGCAGTTGGAGAACTAGACTCTACTCTGAAATCTGAAGGAGAGCCCAGCCACAGGAGTCAGGTGAACAGGTCTCAGGTAAAGTCTGCACATCTGGGTGACAGAGGCTCCTGAAGGGCCCCAGATCCAGGGCTCAAGCCAGCAAGATGAACATCAGTGCCTCTGCCTTCTGGCTGGTGGCAAAGGGCTCCCAACACACAGGGGTTTTCATCATCCCAGATCTTGATGAGCCTAAAGATGTCCTGAAGACCTTACCCACCCAGAGTTGAGCAGGCCTGGGATGGTCCAGAAACAAACAGGGCACAGTATGAACTAAGTCTTGGAAGCAGGAATTGATGGGGCCTTTTTAGCAGGAGCAGCTGGAAAGTTCACCTGTTTGCACAACTGGAGCATTTAATTGTCAAACACAAAAAAAGAATTGACCTTAATAAAATGTTGGAAGAGTCTCTCTAGACATAGTCATCTAGCAGGAGTATAGATGTGCATTACCAAGTCAAACACTCTGCAAATTCATGTCACCTAATGAAACTTTTAGGCACTATGGGAAAGTCCACCAACTCTTCCAGTTTTTAGCCACATGGTTATTTGGTAGAGTCATAAGAATAAATGGTGCCCAGATGCATTAATAAGATTAAGGCTGGGGTCTCACTGAAAAGTGAGATTCTCTCTCTCTCCTTTTTCATCCCTGTTTTTGTTTCATTTTAAGGAGATCTGGACTCATTGGAACTGTAGGAACTACTGAAATATAGAAAAACAGTCTTGGAACCAGATCATGAAGGAGAAGGACAGAGGGTGTAAGAAAAAGGAAACCATGCAAAATATTAAGGATTTTATTGTTATCTTAAAATGGAAAGACTTTGGGTCCAACTGTGGCACTTACTAGTACAAATGAATGATCTCAATAGGTGATTACACAACAATGCATCTGGCCACATGGGCCAACTGCCCTAATGGGGATGTCACTAGCAACACTACTTCTGACCTTCAGCTCTGATATCTACAAAAGGGATGCTTATACAACCTGTCCTATACAACTCAAAGGGTTGTGGTAAAGGTCAAATGAGGTAGCCCACTGGAGCCCCACTGTTGACATATAGGTGAATTATTAGCATGTCCCCAAACAGGGACAGACTAGAGCTTTGACAGCTGCAATGAGCTTCTCAGAATGCTGCCTTTGAGTTGCTGTAATTCAATAGGAAAGTAAAGAAATCACATATGAACCAAACTCTATGGGAATGTGTGAATCTCAAGTACACACAAGCCCGTGAGAATGCTTCACAATATTTTACACCAGTCCCTTGTACTAAAGACATCCATATGTACTCAAATTATCTTGACTTTTGTTCTTCCACTATTTCTCAAGCAGAATTCTTGAAAGCATGGAGCTGACTCTTGGCATGAAAGGTGGCCAGCAGCTCAGATTGTGCAACAAAAATACAAAGGCACTTAGGGCCCCACCACTCTCCAATCAACCAGTTTCCTCAGTTTAGTGTGCTCAGTCACTGAGGCTGTTTCCAATTACCCTGGGAAGCTGTGCCTATGTCCTTGCCCTTTGTTCAAAAGACTTTTCAGCTGCCATGGAGAGAGAGAGAGATAGAGAGGTCCCCAGGAAAGGGCATTTTCATTTATCATACCATTGGCACTTCATAAGTGTGGCCTGTGAATAATGGGCCACATTGCATGACAAATGGGGGCTGAGGGGAACAGCTATTCTTTTGAAACATGTGTATCATGTCTGTGATGTTTTGGGAAACTATTCAAGGCACTAGGAAAAGGAAAATGGAATGAGATAAAAGGCCTGTCCCTATGAAGTGTACATTCTAGTGAGTCAAAACCATCTATGTCTATGTTCATGTCCATATCCATGTCTGTGTCCATCTTCTCCATTCTGTATGTGTGTATGTGTGTGCATTTGTGTGTGTTTGTGATAAGTGTGAAGTCACTGGAAGATTATTTATTTCAAATAAGGTGGTCAGTGAATGATCCTTGGAGAAGGTGACACTTGAACAAAGTCCTGAAAGGAGTGAACCATGCATAGATAGCGAGAATGGCAATGATAAGAGACAGGGGCGATGAGTGTCATTGACATGGTGTGAGGTAGAACAGTGTGGCTGGAGGTGTCAGGGCCATCAACCAAGACTCTTGTGCAAACTGGAGAAGAAGCCAGATGGGCCTTCCCCCCACACCCATCACAGGAAGGTGGTAGGCCACTTTGTGCTCTCTTCCAGCCAGTACCTCCTCCCTCACACTGTCATCCTTAGAGTGACTAACCAACAACTTGGGTTAACTTGGCAAGCTTCCTATTTTATAAAAACAGAACCATAAAGCACATTCTCTTTTCTGTCTGGCCCTTTTCATTTAGTGTAACTTGATGCCCCTGTATTGTTGCATGCAGTTTGACATCAACCTTCTCACTGCTGTGTGATATTCTGTTGTAGGAATATACCACAACATTTGTATGTATTCTATTACTGATGGGAATTTGGATCATTTCTTACTATAATACTTATTTGTAAATAACACTGATAAAATGCTTTAGAGTGTGAAATTTGGTGAACACATGTATGCATTTTTGTAGAGTATATGCCTGGGAGTGGAATTGCTCAGTCACAGAGCAGGTGGATGTTAAGACACATTAGATACACCTGAGGAGTTTCCCAATGATGACTCACTTAAAAATAATACTTATTTTTATGATAATAAAAGTAATGCATTTTCATGGGTGGGAATTTTGAAAACACGGTAAAGTGAAACAGAAAATAAAACCACACACTAGTTTTTATTTTCAAAATTACAGAATTGGGGTCATGATATATATACATATACATATACATATACATATACATATACATATACATGTGTATATATATAATCTCCTAATATTTTCATTTTCCATTGTAGCATTTACAATATTATTAGATGTTCTTTCAAAACAGTTTCAATGACAGAATTTGGGTGTGTCAAAATTAATTTAATTTGTTTTTCATTTAATACTATTATGAACATTGTTTCAATGACCATTATGGCATAAATTTTATGGTTGCCTCTGATTATTTCCTGAGAATAAATTTTGAGAAACAGAATTAAATGGACTTGAATACTTTTAGTACTCTTGCTTTATAAAGTCTAAATTTCTAAATTTCTTCCCAAAATTGAAAGCAGAACTAATTTACATTTCCACCAGTATGTGGCTGATTCATTTCATTAATAATTTAAGAACATCATATTCTATTAATTAGCATTTACATGATAGCTATTAAATTTAAATATTTATGTGTTTATTGCCTATTTGTATTTTTGGTAACTTCCATGCTCATATCTTTTCCTCATTTTCTGGGATATTCATCTTTTCTCTATTGAGTTTTAGAAACTTTATGTTTTCAATTCATGAACTCCATCTTTATGGTGTCTTCATATTTTACCCTAAGTTTTGCATTTGCTAAATGCTGTGAAGAAGGCATATAACCCACAAAGATAAGAGATTTGAGATCTATAATTTACCTTCCTTGAAAGGAAAGTGCATGTAAGTTTTGGATACACATCTGTACCAGTTACATCATCTCTGCTTCTGGTGATCTATTAATCACTGACAATTTGTAATTGGAATGGTAATTGGCAGTGTGGCTCCCTGCCAATGTTCATAAGCTCACAGAAATGAAAGCAGGTAGACATGACCTGAGGAACATCCTCATCTGTGGTCTCCTCATTACAAGGATGGGAAAACTGAGGCATGGAGGATGGACAAGACCTTCTAAGTGCTGAAAACCTAAATTTGTGTCCAGGAAACTCAGGTTTCCTTGCACCCATCATCTCATGACTGTCCAGGGACAATTGCACCCTCTTTCTAGGGCATATCTGATTTGTTAGATGCACAGGCTGGACACATATTCTGTGTGGCAGTTTGAATGTATTGTGTCCCCCAAATGCCATTATCTTTGATGTAGTCTTGTGGGGCAGACATTTTGGTGCTGATTAGATTTGCTTGGAATGTGCCCCACCCAGCTGTGGGTGATGACTCTGATGAGATATTTCCATGGAGGCATGGCCCCACCCATTCAGGGTGGGCCTTGATCAGTGGAGCCATATAAATGAACTGACTCAAAGAGAAGGAACTGAGTGCAGCTGTGAGTGACATTTTGAAGAGGAGCAAGGTTGCTAGAGAGGAACATCCTGGGAGAAAGCCATTTTGAAACCAGAACTTTGGAGCAGACACCAGCCACGTGCCTTCCCAGCCAACAGAGGTTTTCCAGATGCCATTGGCCATCCTCCAGTGAAGGTATCCGATTGCTGATGTGTTACTTGGACACTTTACAGCCTTAAGACTGTAACTGTGTGACCAAATAAACCCTCTTTTTATAAAAGCCAATCCATCTCTGGTGTTTTGCATTCTGCAGCATTAGCAAACTAGAACATTCTGTTTTGCATTTTCTCTGTCCATTGTGTTCAGTTCACAGAGCACAGTGGCAGCAGTGGTCCCTGGACACTGGCAACCTGGGGCTCCTGCTGAACATCTGGTTCTTCCCTCTCATTGGCCAGAACCAAGCTCCCTCTCTCAGTGTGACTTCCTGATGCTGAGGAAGCCACCACAACAAGCAAACATGTCTCTGTCTGTTCCTGAGGCTGGTTCCTCCTTGAGGCCTCTCAGTGCTCAGACCACATCCAGGGATGGAGCCTAAATGAGCTCCTGGAGCCCTTCCAGCCCCTTGTGGGAATGCTGGAGAATGGTCAGTGCCAAATGGGACTATGTGCAGCTTGGACAGGATCCAGAGATCTAAATATGTCTGAATTCCTCTATGCGCATCCTTCCAGTGGATATTTCTCAAACAATTTGCCCCAGAGGATGACATTTCATTAGAGATCAGTTTCTTGGCAACATTCTTTGTAAATCTAAGTTTACTTTGAAACCTAAAATCTGGACTATATCTCTCATCATAAAAATGGAATTGCAGATAATTTCAATGTGGCATCAGAAATCAGGGTCTAGGTTTTATTAATCATACTAAGCCACACTTTCTAGCTTGCTATTTATTACAGTCAGATGGATTCACCACTGGGCAACCTTCAAATCATCTGGCCTTGAGTAAGAGCTAAGGACTGTCAGATAATCCAAGAGGAAGCCTTGCAGGAATTTCTGAATTGTAATATTTAGATAATTTCTGATGAAACTAATATTAAATAACTAATATATTAGTAATTTTCAGATTGCAAAAGTAAACCTATAAAACTTCATTCTATATAAAGTTACAAACATTCCAAGATTAGAATGCATAATATTTATGTCCTGCTTCAAGAAAGTTAAAGCTTAGACAAGCCAGAGAACCCTGACTAGTGTCAAGATAAAACAGTCTATAAATCATTAATTGTTTTTCCATTTATAATTCACATAAAACAGAGGGTTTTCATCTTAATAAATTTTTGTGATTTTAGAATCTGTATCCAGTAATAAAATTATTTCAGAGCTTTTTAGAAATTGTTTAAATTTTATGACTTCTACTTCATCAAACAAAGTTAAGTGAATGGAAAGTAAGGTTAATAAGAGGAAAGCTATGAATTGCACCAACTACCACTTGAATTAAGGAATTAGAAAGAAAATGATCTCATGTTCACTGCTCTTCTCAAAGGTGAAAATAGCTCATGATTTGCTTTTGGGCTTTTCCAAGAGAGATGCAGCAGAATGTAAATCACAGGCAGGGTATCTCCTCATTCCAGCTGGCTGCAACATCAGTGCTGATTGCCACTGACATAGCTGTGGCTCACCCTGACCTATCTGCACACAGCACACCCTGAGCTTCCTGGAACATTCCCCTGCATTCCAGAGCTCCTTGATGGAAACATGGGAAAGGACCTTGGCCTGAACACTCTGAGACTTGTCCCCTCCATGGCCCTTACCAGCAGCTGCCTCTTCTAACAACAGCATCTTGGGATCCAGGCTCATGAGCTCAGTGACACTGAGGGACCTGACTCCCCTCTGTCCAAAAACCTGACTCTGTGGGATCAGTGGGCAACCAGCAACCAGCCTGAGCACCGTGTGGCTGCTGCTGTCCAGCCTCCCTGTGGCCAGCACCATGTGCCACCATCCATAATGCAGGGTCCAGAGTTGACTGAATTCAAACACAATTCTTTAGGGAGTCAGTGAAATTTACCCTAACCTCTGCATTGTAGAGAATTACCCAAGAGTAAGAAAATCTCCCAATCTCTGTGGATTGGAGTCCTTCAGTAGTTTTTAATATGATTTTAATCACATTGCTCTTAGTACTTCATAGTTGTTAAAGTTCCTGTCCAATGCTATGGACTTCTCAACCTCTCTCAAACTGAAACCCCCTAGGGGTGATCTACCTGAGATGCAACAAATCGAATGGTGCAGGGCAGTGGAGCATTTCCTTGTTTCTCCACAACAGCCCTGTGACATATGCAGGCTAAGATTGTTAATCTTAGTTTTAGAGATGGTAGAACTGGGGCTTAGATAATTTCCTTTTGATACCTCAGCATTTCTTAAGTCTTGAAAGGAGTCAACCCTTGCCAAGTTTTGTTCTCTAGGAAATAATTTTATCTTGAGGGTTTGGAAAAATACTAAGCCATCTAAAGGCCCCTGCTGACTGTTTTGCCCCCTACTCACACTGTTGTTTCCAGTGACCCTTTAGAAAGAGAAGACGCATTTTTGAAATGAACCAGATTAGCTTAGCCAGTTCCATTATTCATTTTCAAACCATCCTACAGTTATGTACTTTCTCTGAACTTTCAGTGTAAATTTCAGCTCTGAGAGCAGCATTCTAGTGGGTCAAAACATGAGGATATAATTTCTTCTCTTTCTCAAACCTTGGTGAGCCCCAGTCCCTCTCCTGCCTGCTGAGGGTCATTTGGGCCTGATGTGAGGCCTCCCCTGTGTAGACACTCTCTCCCTCTCTGTCTCTAGCTCTATTTCTAATCATCTATCATCTACCTATCTGTGTCTGTACCCATATCAATATCTCCACCTCCATCTCCATCTCCATCTCCATCTCCATCTCCATCACCATGACTAGGTCTATATCTAATTTGAAATCTCTTTATCTTTATATCAATATCTACCTATACCTGTGTCTACATCTATATTCATATGTATGTATAATCTAGATGTGTATTTATATCATCTATATCATCTTTATTACTATGTACCTTTCCTTCTATTTCTCCCTCTCTCATCATCATCTTCTTCTTCTATCATCCTTCTATTGATTTGTATGTGTATCACCCATATCCAAATTTCACAAGTACGATTTGAACCACTGTTCTGAGTCTGAGTAAAGCACCTTGTGTTCTTTCTGAACCTAAGAGCATGGAGGCTTTGGGGAGCTGCTCTGAGGCCTCCCTGATCCCTGGGAGGCTGTCATGAGGCTGTTTCTCATCCCCTCCTGGGCACAGCTGCAGACATAAAGCCCCTTGGCAGCAGTTGAGAATCAGCTCTTCAAAAAAGGGCACCCTGTCAAGTGTATCAGTCATCTGGCCCCTTTTGTTTCAGTGTTTCTGTGCAAGGGCCACAGGTTGCTGACATCTTTAGCTACTTTTCCTTTTGCTGGTGAGGTAAGTAATAAAGGATCTTGTCTTTATGTAAAAAAGGCTCATTGTTCCTGTTTTCAAGTTACATCTGCCAGCCATTGGCCTTGTGCTGGACAATGTGGGTGTGTGTGTGTTTTAATAAAAAAGAGATGTCCTCTCTCTTGCTTCCTCTCCATGCTCAGGCCACGTTCCCAAAGGTGTCCTCTTCAGACTTTTCTGTTTTTAGTGCATCTCTTCATAAATTTTAAAAACAGGAATATATTCCCATTTCTTATGTTTCAAGTTTACCATAAAATGTGATGATTCAGCTCCCTCAATACACCACTCTTGACTTCTCCAGTGAGTCTTTCCCAAAATTCAATAGTCTACTTAGCAAACACTGATGTAGGACTTACTATTGCCAGGCATTGTTCTAAGAACTTTACAAATATTTACTCATTTAGTGTTCATGACAACACTGATGTAGATACTGTTGCTAATTGTATTTTACTGATGAGGAGAAAGGTCCAAAGAGGTTACCTTGTTTGCTGAAGGTAAAGAAACAACTGAGTGCTAGAGCTGGGATTTGAGCCTAAGCAGGCTGGCACCAGGGTCTGGGCCCGAAACTGCTCATCTACATGCCCCCCTTGGTTTGTCTAGGGCTTCATTTGTTTACTTAAATGATGCATCTGGATAAATCTTTTGCTTGTCCTAGCCTTTCCTAATAAAAGATAAAAATACTAGTGTTCTTATGTCATTCTCTGGTTCCTTATTTCCACCTTCTAATCTTTTGTTTTATTTTACTTTTCATTGTGGTCATATACATGCAACACAAAATTCTGATTTTAACCATTTCCAAGTATACAATTCAGTGGTATTAATTACTTTTGCGATATTGTGCTACAATCACCACTATTCAGAACCAACACTGTTTCATCTCCCCAAAAAGAAACTCTGTACCCATTAAGCAATAATTCCCCACCCTATGCCCAGCCCTTGGTAAACTGTAATCTATTTTCTGACTCTCTGAATTGGTATATTCTAGGTATTTCATGTAAGTGGAATCACACAATATTTGTTCTTTTGTGTCTCCCTATCTCATTGAACATGATGTCTTCAACACTCCTCCATGTTGAGCATGCATGAGAACATCACTCCATTTAACTTTTACATTGTCAGGGTTTTAACATTCTCAACTTTTCTTTAAATCATAGTTATGTCTTCCATATTTGGTGTGTGGTTGGATCCAAATGTTTAAAAGTTAAGCAATAATATCAACAATGCTATGCATGAAAATATCATCCATTTCAAGGTAAAGTAGTCTGTTGGAATTATATTTCTGTATGGTCCCATGATATAATTCCTGGATGGCAAATTCATAGCATTGACATAAATATTTTTGTTTTCTTATTCTCCATCAATTGCTTAAAATGTGGCACATTTGGCTTGGTTTCATATTTAGGCCACAGTTTTCATAGCTTTCTGTTTCTCTTGGAGTTTCTAAGTGTCTTTCTTGTTTCTCTAGTCAAAAGAATAATATGCCTTCAACATGTCTTCAACCTCATGCAAATTCTCAATTATGAAAAGTGTGGCATGAAATACTCTTTCTTTTCCCCCCAGTGTCATCTATTTAGAGTTTTCTAATTTGCTGCCACCATCTTGACGGTTGTTTTCTTGGCAAGCTTCAGAGCTGTCATCCTATGACTTTTATTTACTGCCCTCTGGGGTTGGATCCACTGTTTTCAGTATCTCATGTCTTTTTTGTTTCCGGTTATTTATTTTGTTTGGGTTTGTTTTCAATCTACATTAGCTGCCAAATGTTTTCTCCTTACTCTCTGTATGGGACTATTGTTCAAATGTTCCCTCTCTCCCTTACATTTTATTTCAAGTCATCTGTCATTTTGCATTTTTTACTCTACATTTTGAAGTTTAACTTACCTTCCATCATATTCTTTTGCAATTTAAAAAATTTTTATTTTGAGGTAATTGTAGATTTACATGCAATTGTAAGAATGATATGGAGAGGTCCCATGTACATTTTACTTGATCCAGTTTCCTCCAATGGTAATATTTGTAAATTAGAGTACTTTGTCACAATGAGGATTTTGACTATGATGCAATTGATGGGCCTTATTCAGATTTCAGCAATTTGCTGGGCACCTGTGAGTGTGTGTGTGTGTGTGTGTATGTGTGTGTGTAGTTGACATGGGTAGATTTATGTGATCATCATCACAGTGAAGATACAGAACAAAAATCCCACATGCTGCCCTTTTAAAGCCACATTCACCTCTCCTGCCCACACTACCCAACACTTGCAACCTCTAATCTGTTCTCTGTCACTCTAATTCTGTCATTTCAGGAGTGCTGTATCAATGAAATCAAACAGTATATGATCTTTTGGACTTTTTCACATAATGTAATTCCCTGGAGATCCATCCAAGTTGTTGCGTGCATCTATAGTTCATTCCTTTTTATGGCTGAGGAGTATTCCTTGGTATGGATGTACCATATCCTGTTTAACCATTCACCTTGTGAAGGAAATCTGGACTGTCCCCTGTCTGGGGCTATCACTAATAAAGCTTCTGAGAATATTCACAGAAAGGTGTTTGTGTGAGCACATGTTTTCATTTCTTTCTGATAAATGCCTTAAAGGAAATTGCTGGGTCATAAGGTAGGTGAATGTTTGGCTTTGTAAGGCACTTTAGGACTCATTTCCAGAGAAGCTGTATCATTTTACACTCTCACTAGCAATGTATGAATTAGCCACCTTCTCCACATCCTAACAAGCATTGGGTGATATCACTTTTTTTTCAATTTTAGACATTCTGATAGAGTGTAATGATATCCCTTTGTGGTTTTAATATACATTTCCCTAATGTATATTAGGCTAATGAGGTTAAACATAATTTTGTATGTTTACTTTTTATCTATATATTCCTTTCATTGAATGCCAGGTTATTTGCCCATTTACTAACTGGGTTATTTGAGGTTTTTAAATTGGGTTTTTTAACTGGTATGTTTGGTAATCCCTTGCATACTCTAGATTTGTCTTTTTACAGATATGTGGTTTGCAAATATTATCTCCAGATCTACAGCTTATCTTCAAATTCTTTTTACAGGGTCCTTCACAGAGCAACAGATTTTAGTTTTGACAAGATCCAGCTTATCAATTTTTCTTTTATGGATAATGCTTTTGTTGGCAACTCTAAGAACTCTTCAGCTAGTCCTCTTTCCATTCACCCAATGAAAGATATTTTGGTGGTTTCCAGTATGGGGCTATTATTAATAAAGCTTTATTAAGGTATTTTACATTTAAATCTGTGATCCATTTTGAGTGACTTTGCATAAGGTTAAAAGTTTAAGTCAAGGTTAATTATTTTGCCTGTAGATGCCCAGTTGGTCCTGCACTGTTTGTTGAAAAGGCTATCCTTCCTCCACTGAATTGCTGTTCCACTTTTGTAAAAAATCAGTTGGGCATGGATCTATAGGTCTTTATGGGTTCTCTATTTCACCAATTAATCTGTTTCACAGAGTCTGGTGTCAATTCTGGGCTCCTTTAGTGGCTCATATCAAGGTGAGAAGGGTGTCTTGAGACACCCAGGCTCAGAGATTCTGGGTGATTTGCCTGGGGCTACCCAGATGATAAAGAAGATGGCTTTCTGTTCCTCTGCCTCATGCTCATCACATGCTCACTCTGCAACATACTAATATGTACTGATAGTCCTCTGATAGTGGCCTAAACCCTTCCTTCAATAATGAACTCACAACATGAAAACTAGAACAGGAGACTCAAACAATGATGCAAGGATGACAGCCCACAGATGAGACAGACATCCCACAGTCAACTCTGGACCCTGCATTATGTGTAGAGGGAGGTGGTGCTGGTGGCACAGAGGCTGGATGGCAGCAGCCACATGGTTTTCAGGCTGGTTGCTGGTTGCCCACTGATCCCACAGAGTCAGGTGTTTGGACAGATGGATTCAGGGTGCTCAGCATCACCATGCTCATGAACCTGGAGCCCAGGGTGCTGTTGTTGTAAGAGGTGGCTGTTGGTAAGTGCCATGGAGGGGATGAGGCTTGGAGTGTTGAGGCCAAGGTTCTTTCCTGTGTTTCCATTGAGGAGCTCTGGAATGCAGGGGAATGTTCTAGGGAGCTCAGGGTGTGCTGTGAGCAGATAGGTCAGGTTGAGCCACAGCTATGTCAGTGGTGGTCAGCAATGATGTTGCAGCAGCTGGAATGAAGGGATCCTCTGGCTCTGATTTACTTTCTGCTGCATTTCCCCTGGGAAAACCTATAAAAGCATGGGATGGATTGTGGAGGAGTAAACATGGCATCATTTGAGGGTACAAGAAGTCTTTTACAATCTGTCTCATGTTAAATATACCTCTCCCCACTTTCCCAAGGCCATAGGTTTCTTTAAGGTCCTCGCTGTTCCTCACCTCCACCAGTGCAGACAGTCTCCTCACTGAGGAATTCATGTGCTGTGCTAAAAATCTTAGATATTACCATATGGGGAGCAAAGCCATAAAGAAGCGACTGATACCATTTGAGTTGAAGAAAACACAAAACCTGGCATGCAGCAGTATGCTGAGAATAGCTGTGGCTTTGAGATGGAGGGAGATGCATATTTAAGAAAATATAGAGTCCACAAGATTTTTTGACTTTGTGCTAACATTTGCAGGGTGGACTGGAAAGGGATCAAACTTGTGTAAGGAAACAAGTTAGGTGGGTGTTTGGGTCACCTGGCAAGAAGGGAGAGATTGAACTAACTCAGGGCAGCCAGGATGACAGGGGGAGGCAGGTGAGAAAGGAATGAAGATGCCAAAAGTACCAGTCAGAGGCTCTGTGTGGAGAGCCACCCCCTTGGCCTCCCCTAGGGAGCCATAGAGCTTGTTGGGACCTCAGTGAGGAGAAGACCTGAGACAGACCTGACAAACAGAAACTGTGGCTAAGAGACCTCAGAGATATTTCAGGGATGGTTCTGTTCATCCTGTGTGAGGAAGTGGTGAGTGCCACTAACCCTCCAGGGAATAATATCATTTGGACTATAGGTTATTTTCTGCACCATCAGGATAAAAACTTCAGGTAAAATTCCCCTTCTAAAACCATGCTTCTCTCTCCACTTTGTTCAAATACATGGAGCTCATGCTGTGGAGGAGGGAGGGATGAAGAAATCTCCCTGAGCAGATCATTCTGTGGTTAATGGGCTACTGGGACTCCATTGGGTCCTGGATAAAGTAGAGAAGATACTCCCAGACACATGGGCAATATCCATGACCTATTTGATAAATAAACAAATGAATTCACCATTTGAGCCTACCTTTTCTTAGTTCTATAATGAACATAGCTTCAGATTTTAAAAAATCATAATATTTTAAAACTAGATGATATCTTGGAAGCCAATTCTTCAGATCCTCTGAAATGTAGGGCTGGGAATTGAATTTTCACTCAGAAGTGAAGGTGCTCAATTTCACATGGCTAATGAATACCTATAGCAGAATCCAAATGGTCTATGTCTTATGGAAATGCCTCTTTTAATGCAATATGTGACTTCTCAGACTGATCCCACTGACTGTATATGTTGTGAGCTTTTGCATACTGTAAGTGTAAACAATGTGCTTCAAATGTCAGGCAGAATCACCCAGATTTCCCATCAGAGTGGGCCATAGCCTTCTTACTGAGTATATCCAGTATGTTTAGCATCCCTGAGAGAGTGGGGATTGGACATGACATAACTCATAAACAGGGAAGCTCTTGTAATAAAGTGAACTTCATAGCCAGAATCACTGGAGATATTTACAGCCTCAAGCTCCATTAAAAAGGTGCTGGGATTTTATGCAAGTTACTGCTAAGTTGGCACATGACTAGAGGAGCTTGTCTAGTATAGATACCCCAAGCCCTGGAACTTGCTTCTGAGGGGAGCTGGCATGTATATTGGTGAAATGAAAATTTCGCTCTAGTCATGTTAAGCAAATAGTGGCAACATCAACCCATCAGGAAACATCAGCAGGCTCATAAGGAATGAAATATTGTCCAATTTACCAATCTGAATAATTGTGGCCATGGCTGGATAGATTTCATAAACAACCACTAAAATCTCCCTCATCTGTGAAATATCCACCTGTTGTTTGCTGCCAAAACCAATAAACCACCTCCTTGGCTGGAGTCAGACAACATTTTCTTTGATAGAATCAGCTTTCAACTCCAACTGTAAGACCGAGTTGCATGACAAATATTCTACTGTCCCCCTATTTGGATGAGTAAGGTTTCCTACTAGCCCATTAAAAACATGCCCCTATGAGCCTGGACCCAGCATCATGGGATTGAGGAAGATTTGTTGACCAAAAGAAGGAAGAGAAATGAAACAAAATAATGTTTCTATGGCTGAGAGATTTCAAATGGAGTCAAGAAGTCATTCTTGAGGTTATTCTTATGTGTTATATAGATATCTCTTTTTATTTTTTAGTGTATTAGAATAGCTAGAAGGAAATGCCTGAAACTCTTGAACTGCAACCCAGTAACCCTGATTCTTAAAGATGACTGTATAGCTATGTAGCTTACATGGTATACCATGTGATAGTGAAAACCCTGTGGCTCACACTCCTTTATCCAGTGTATGGACAGATGAGCAGAAAAATGGGGCAAAAAATAAATGAATAATATGGAGGGAAGGGGGGACTGTGTTCTTTTTTTACTTTTTATTTTTATTTTTATTTTTATTTTTGGGGGAGTAATGAAAATGCTCAAAATTTGATTGTGGTGATGAATGCACAACTATATGATGGTACTTTGAACAACTGTACACTGTGGATTATTCTATAGTATGTGAATACATCTCAATAAAACTGAATAAAAAACCAACCAAATGAACAAACAAAAGAAACATGCCCCTGCTATTGTGGATAAAGAATAGAAAACCCTTGGAAAGATCATTGGAAAGATCAGTGGATCATTTTCCCCACAAAGTTTGTTAAAAAGACACATTCATGGAAAAAACTTTCTTTTCCTATTCATGGCTACCCCCTCCTTGTGTGCATACACAGACATGCACCATCTCAACATGATACATTGTGCTGGAGATTGTGTTAAATTCCATGGCCATCTGACTGAGACATAGGATCTGTTCCACAGAAGATTTTGAGGCCTGAGGCTCCCTCTTCTGATAGAAAATGGTGCAAGATTTATGGCATGTTCCAGATTCTCTTAGGAAGGTTTGACATGAGTGGGGAGATTTCTAAATCTCTTAATGTGGAGACAGCACATCTACATTTCAGCACAATCATGCTTTCCATGTCAATGAACTGTGTTGAGAGTATCCAGGACAAGCCCTACATTATTGTCTTTGGGTTTAGTTAATCAGAAGACCTGGTAAAGCAGCAATTGAAAAGATTCAATTCACCTTAACCATTTTATTTCAACATCGACCGTGTGAAAGGGGTCAAGTTGTGCCTTATCCCCTTTCTTGCATAGACTATATCTATAGTGATTTCCAGCTATTTAAAATAGAAGAGAACATAAGAACTCTTGCAATTTGAGTACAGAATTATGCTAGACTTTTTAAAATGAAAATCCCCTAATGCTTTACAGTTGTTTCTCACATTTTTTTGAAGTTCATTCATGTTGTAGCATATGTTAGTTAGTTTTTCACTCATTTTTGTGTGGATATACTACATTTTGTTTATACATTCATTAACGGATGGCTACTTCAGCTGTATCCTCTTTTAGGCTATTAGGAGGAATGTACAACTTTTGTGTACATATATGTTTTCAAATCTCTTGGGTATAGACATAGAAGTGGACTTGTTGGTCATATGTACCCTATGTTTAAGTATTTGAGAAACTGTCAAAATGATTTCCAAAATGAGTGTGCCATGTAATACTCTCATCAGAAATGTATGAGGGTTCCAATATCTGTTCATCTTTGCCAATACTTATTTCTCTGTGTTTTTAATATTATCGCTCCTAATAGGTGGAGAGATATCGTGCTGAGGTTTTAATTTACATATCCCTAATGGCTAATGATGTGGAACATGTTTTCATGTATTTATTTGCCATCTGTATGTTTTGTTAAGTGAAATGTCTGTACAAGTGTTTTGCCCATTTCCTAATTGGATTATTTCTCTACTGCTGAGTTTTCTTTAATGTAATTTTTTTATTGAGATTGATCACATACCATACAATTATCTAAAGATCCAAAGTGTACAATCAGTTGCCCATGGTACCATCATTCAGCTGTGCATCCATCACCACAATATTTTTTTCAATTTTTAGAACATTTTTGTTACTCCAGAAAAGAAATAAAGACACACAAAAAAAGGAAACTCAAATCCTCCCATACCCCTAACCACCCCCATTCCATTATTGATTCATAGTATTGGTATAGTACATTTGTTACCGTTGATGAAAGAATGTTAAAATACTACTACTGCAATAGGTGTATTTTTTCCTGTATGCCTCTCTATTATTAACTTCTACTTACAGTATCATACATTTGTTCTAGTTCATGAGAGAGATTTTAAATATTTCTACAGTTAATCACAGACATTGTACACCACAAGATTCACTGTTTTATACATTCCCATCTTTTAATCTCCAACTTTCCTTCTGGTGACATTTGTGACTCTGAACTTACCCTTTCCACCACAGTCACACACCTTTCAGCACTGTTAGTTATTCTCACAATGTGCTACCATCACCTCTGTCCATTTCCTAACATTTAAGTTTGCCCTAGTTGAACATTCTACTCCTAATAAGCAACCACTCCCCATTCTTTAGCCTCATTCTATATCCTGGTAACTTATATTTCATGTCTATGAGTTTACATATTATAATTAGTTCATATCAGTGAGACCCTGCAAAATTTGTCCTTATGTGTTTGTCATATTTCACTTAATATAGTGCCCTCAAGATTTCTTCATCAACCCATTTTTTTAAGATGGCTGTGTTTACACACCATACATTCCATTCTAAGTAAACAATTGATGGCTCCCTGTATAGTCATGTATTCATGTATTCACCACCATCACCACTATCTGTATAAGAACATCTCCATTTCTTCCACAAAGGAGAAGGAAGAGTGAAAGAAGGTAGAGAGAAAGTGAAAAAGGAAAAAAAAAAAGAAAACAAAACAAAACAAGACAAGACAGCTAGGGAGCAACAAAAGGAAAGATAAGGTTAAACTAAAGCAGAATAAAGAATAAAACAACATCACCAAACCAAGAGTCCCGTACCCTTCCCCTATATCCTCCCATATGCATTTAGCTTTGTCATATTGCCTATGTTATATTAAAGGAAGCATAATACAATGTTTCTATTAACTATAGTCTCTAGTTTGCATTGACTGTATTTTTCCCCCAATCCCACCCCATTTTTAACAGCTTGCAATGTTGACCTTCATTTGTTCTCCCTCATGTAAAAAACATATTCATACCTTTTATCACAATTGTTGAGCACCCTAGGTTTCCCTGAGTTATACGGTCCCAGTCTTTATCTTTCCCCTTTCCTTCTGGCATCTCACATGCTGCTAACCTTCCTCTTTCAACCATGCTCACAGTCATCTTTGTTCAGTATACTTATATTGCTGTGCTACCACCACCTAAAATTGTGTTCCAAACCTCTCACTCCTGTCTTTTCCTGTCTGTAGTGCTCCATTTAGTGTTTCCTGTACAGCAGATATCTTGTTAGAAACCTCTGTCATTATCTGTTTGTCAAAGAATATTTTAAGCTCTCCCTCATATCTGAAGGACAGTTTTGCCAGATACAGGATTCTTTGTTGGTGGTTTTTCTCTTTCAGTTATCTTATATATATCACTTCACTTCCTTCTTGCCTTCATGGTTTCTATTGAGAAATCTGCATATAGTCTTATCAAGCTTCCTTTGTATGTGATGGCTTGATTTTCTCTTGCTGCTTTTGGGATTCTGTCTTTATGTTTGACATTTGATAATCTGATTATTAAGTGTCTCAGCATAGGCCTCTTCAGATCTATTCTTTTTCAGGTATGCTGTGCTTCTTTCTGTAATTTTATGTCTCTCATAAGAGATGGGAAATTTTCATTGATTATTTCCTCTATTATTGCTTTTGCCCCTTTTCCCTTCTCTTCTCCTTCTGGGACCCCCATGATATGTGCATTCCTGCATTTGTTTTTTCCTTACATTCCCAGAGATGTTGCTCATATTTTTCCATTCTTTTCTCTATCTATTCTTTTATGTGTAGGCTTTCAATTGCCCTGTTCTCCTGTTCCTGAGTGTTTTCTTCTGTCTCTTGAGATCTGCTGTTGTATATCTCCATTGTGTCTTTCCTCTCTTGTGTTGTGCCTTTCATTTCCATAGATTCTGCCAGTTGTTTTTTTGAACTTTCAGTTTCTACCTTATGTAAACCCAGTGTTTTCATTATACTCTTCATTTCTTTTGCCATATCTTCCCTAAACTTTTTGAATTGATTTAGCATTAGTTGTTTAAATTTCTATATCTCAGTTGAAGTGTAAGTTTGTTCCTTTGGCTGGGCCATAACTTCATTTTTTGTAGTGTAGGCTGTAATTTTTGTTTGTCTAAGCATCTAGTTTCTTTGGTCACCCCAATCAGGTTTTCCCAGACCAGAATAGGCTCAGTTCTAGAAGGAGGCAATAGTATCATGTCTCCCTGAGGGTGTGTCTTAGAAGACTTGTACATCCTGTGAGGTGTCAAGTCACTGTGTTTTTCTTCCCAGCAGGTGGCATGTCAGCCTATAGCTCCAGACTGGTGTAAGGAGGTATGGCCTGTGGCTGTTTTCCTCCAGGCTCTGGGGTCTGGTTCTGAATGGAAGGTGGGTAGTAGAGCTTGGCACCACCTCTGTCCTCTTAGGGAAAATACACCCCCTAGGGAGAGTGCATTAGCATTTGAATAGTCTCTGATTCTGCTATCTCCATGGTTGTCTGGGTCTGAGTGCTGGGAATTGAAAATCACTGAGGCTTTCTCTACTGAGCAAAAAGTGGACAGAAAGCTCCCCTTCAGGGCCAGTCAATGGACCCTGTCACTTTCACCCATTGGCCAGAGACAGCACCTGGTCCTCTGGGCTTCCCCTCCCGCCCAGAGAGGTTCTCTGGCTCCCCAAGGTCAGTTGTCACCAAAGGCCTCTGTCTGCTTGTTGGGGATTCATAGCTTGTAGTAAGCAGTCCACACTTGTTAATTAAATCCCCAGTTGGAGCTCAGCTGAGCTAAATTCATTTGCTCTTTAGTCTGTTGATTTTGTGGGTTGCATTGATTGATTTCAGAAGGCTTATTCAGCCAGGCATACCTGGAATAAATTGCATATGATCTACTTTAAATTATATTATACATCTACTTTTTTCAAATTAATTTCCACATAGTATCTTTCTCTATCCTTTTTTTTTCAAACTACGTATCTCATTGAAATTTTTTTTATTACAGAAGTTGTGGGTTTACAGAACAATCATGCATAAAATACAGGATCCTATATACCACCCTGTTGTTAACATGTTGCATTGGTGTTGAATATTCTTACAATTGATTAAAGCACATTTTTATACTTGTACTATTAACTATAGATCATGGTTTAAGTTAGGTTTCACTGTCTGTGTCATGCAGTTACATGGATTTTTTTTTAAATTTAATTCTAGTAACATATATGCAAAGAAAAATTTCCCTCATAAGCATATTCAAATATATAATTCAGAGGTGTTAATTACATTCAATGTGCTGTGCTACCATCATCCATTACCAAAACATTTCCATTATTCCAAATAGAAACTGTCTACATTTTGAACATTGACTCTATTTTTACCTTCATCCAGTCCGCTGGTAAACTATATTCTACATTCTGACTCTACGAGATTACTTATTCTAATTATTCATGTCAGTGAAATCATCAATAATTGTCCTACTGTGTTTGGCTTATTTCACTCAACCTGATGTCTTCAAGGTTCATCTATGTTGTCACATGTATCAGAACTTCATTTCTTTTTATTGCTGAATAATATTCCACTGTATGTATATACCATATTTGTGTATCTGTTCACCAACTGATGGAGACTTGAGTTGCGTCCAACTTTTGGCAATTGTGAATAATAATCTAATGAAAACTGGTGTGCAGATATGTATCAAGAGTCTGTTGTCAATTCTTTTGTGTATATACCAAGAAGTGGGATTGCCAGGTATTATGGTCATTCTACATTTAATGTCCTGAGGAACTGCCAAACTTTCTTCCACATCAGCTGCACTATTTTACATTCCCAGCAACAATGACTGTTCCTATTTCTCTATATCCTCTTGTGCTGGTTTGGACATATTATGTCCCCCAGAAATGCCATGATCTTTAATGCAATCCTGTGGGGGCAGATTTGTCTTTTGATTAGTGTTGAACTTTTGGATTGAGTGTTTCCACAGAGATATGACTCATACAACTGTGGGGATGCTGAGTCACATTCCATAGGGCAGGATGCACGAGTCTAAATTCCATAGGGCAGATAGTGAGCTGGCAACTCCAATGAACGTATTTGATGAACTCCCCAGGAAAGGTTGGCCAGCAGAAGAAGAAGTGAGTGTTCTCTTTCTTCTCTCTTAAAAGTCTTCAACTGATTGGGTTAAATCCAGCTGATTGAATGACCTAATTGTAGAAGGCATCCCCTTCTTGATGTAATCAGCCACAGATGCAATCAAATGATGGATGATTTAATAAACCAGCTTTCTGGTTTATTAACCAGCCAAAAATGTCCTTGCAATAATGGTTAGGCCAGTGCTTGCTTGACCAGACACCTGGGCATCATCACCTGGCCAAGTTGACACATAAACCTAACCATCACAGTGCACCCCTTGCTAACTTGGCAGTTATACACATCATCTTAAACCACACTATCTCTAAATAGAACACAATAACAGACTTATGTTTCATCTAACAATACTCATCTGTCCTGCATACAACTAGAAATGCACTAAATCTCTCCAAAATAGGGTATAAGTCCTTGGGTAATATTCACTCTTAAACCTGATATCCTATAACTTAAAAACTATAAAAAGAGCAATACAGTTTATGTCCTGATAAGTGGATAAGATAGAGAAGAGAACAAAGATATTTGCTCTAGGTACAAATACAAACATACTCATAAAAAACAAGGAGGAAATATCCATGCTGTCATTGTCTACATTTCTGTAACTGGGCATGTGTTTATAGTTCATATTTATAACTACCCTCTTCCACTACCCATTCCATGCTCCCTTTACCCTTGGCAAACACCTCAGCTGCTCATGGTTCTTTGCCTGGTGGAGTGACCCAAACCTTCATTCCTGAAGTTTCTGGGCTATTGGTAGTCCTGCCTGAATTGGGTTGTTGCAGTTTTCCATTGACTTTAATCACAGGGCATGGTAGTTAAGAGATGCCCTAGGGGATCTCCTGTATTCCAGGAAAAATTCTTCTTTGCCTCCATTGTGTAGCTGCAGTGCTATTTCTCCTTTAGAGTTAGGATCAATCACCCCAGCCAATTCAGTGATCCCCTTCTTGCCTGTTAATTCAGAGGCATGAGAAGCCACAGTGTCCAGGTGGCTGTCTTAACTTCCAGTTCAATGGAATTATTGTCTCTTGGTGGAAATACTCCTCCTTTTGGAACTAAGACTTGTGGACCAGCAGAGCTTAAGGTTGCAAGGACAGGAAGTCAAAATTTCCTAGTGGATCACCAGGGGTGATAGTGAGTGGTGCCACTCCTGTTTCCATCCCTTGATTCCTGGACCTGTGAATCCTGACTGTGGAAGAAACAGTAACAGACTGTATGCTGATTCAGAGCACACACAGCCTCCTAGAGAACACTGCCCCAGCCCTGCAAGATACTGACACCTAGTTGACACTGTAATGAGGTGTTCAAAGAAGGCCATTCCACTGTTCTATCAACCCAGCTACCTCTGGATGATGGGGAACATGGTGAGACCAGAGAATTCCATGAGCATGTGCCCATTCCCACACATCATTTGTTGTGAAGTGTTTTCCTTGAACAGAAGCAATGCTAGTAGAATGCCATGACAGTGCATCAGGGATTCTAGTCCACAGATGGTAGATTTGGAAACACTCAGTCAAAAGACTAATAAATCTACCCCCACAAGATTGCTTTAAGGAACATGGCTTTTCTGGAGGACATAATATATTCAAACCAGTACACCTCTTCAACACTTGTAATTTTCCATTTTTTCCATTGTAGCCATTCTAGTGGGTGTGAAATGGTACCTCACTGTGGTTTTAATTTGCATTACCCTAATGGCTAATGATGTTGACCATATTTTCATGGCCATTTACATATCTTCTTTGGAGAAATGTCTATTTAGGTACTTTTCCCATTTTTAAATTGGGTTTTTGGTTTTTTGTTGTTGCATTGAAGGATTTTTATATATGGTGGTATTTAAAATTTGAAGTGAGCTTCTTGTAATAGCATATGGTTGGGTATTTTCTTAACTACTCTACTAAGCTTTATCTTTTAGTTAATTTATTTAAAGCATTTACATTTATGGTAATTGCTGATATATTGGAGCTTAAATCTTTTGTTTTATTATTTGTTTTGTTTGTGTTCTCTGGCTGTTTTTTTCTGTTCCTCTTTTCTTGCCTTTCTGTACATTACTTGAACACATTTTAGGATCCCATCAGGTTTTTCTTATACTGATTCTCAGGGTACCTCTTTGAATAAATTGTTTAGTGGTTACTTTGGGTATTACAAGATACACATATAACTTGTCTCTGTCTACTGTTATCAATGTGTTACCACTTCAAGTTAAATGTGAACACTTTACCAACATTTACTTCCCTACTTTAAGATATTTTCTTGAGTATAATACAATGTTATAATTTTTCCAATAATCAAAAAGTGAGTTCTATAGTTCATGAGGGGAAGGATAGTTTATTGTATGTAACTATATATCTATTCTTTCTTTTTTTCTGATTCTATAATATTCCATTTTTTTATCATTTCCCTTGTGTTTGAAGAATTTCCTTTAAGGATTTAAGGAAATCCTTTAAGAATTTCTTTTAAGGTCAGGTCTATTACTGACAAAATCTTTCAGTTTCCCTTAGTTTGAGAATGCTCACCCCGTTTATTATATTACTGAAGGGTAGTTTTGCTGTTGAATTAAGGATTGCCAGTTCTTTTCTTTCAGCACTTGTAAAATGTTGTGCCACTTCCTTCAGCCCCCTCTGGTTTCCAATGAGAAATCTACTGTCATTTAAGTTGGTGTTCCCCTGTGGGCAAGCTTTCAAGAGCTTTTTATTGCTTTCAGTTTTCATAGGTTTAATTGCGATATGTTTGGGCATAGATTTCTGTGTATTTATTCTATATGAGGTTTGCTTTGTTTCCTGCATCTGTAGGTTTATGTCTGTTGCCAAATTTGGGAAGTTATTAGTCATTAATTCTTTGTATATTCATCTAGCCTCACTCTTTTTTTTTTTTCTCTCCTTTGGGGCTCTGATGATACTAATGCTGTATCTTTTGTTTCTGTACCACAAGTCCCTGAAGCTCTGTGCAATTATTTTCAGTTTATTTTCTTTCTATTGTTCAAATTGAGAAATTTTATTGATCTCTCCTCAATTTTACTCATTATGTCCCCTTCCATCTCCAATCCACTGTTTAGTCTATCCAGGAAAGTTTTATTTCTGTTATTCTATAATTTCCTTTTGGTTCTTTTACATATCCTCTATTTCTTTGCTGAGATTTTCTATTTTTTATATGCTTCAAGAGAATTTGTAATTTTTTGTTTAAAGCATTTCATGTGGCTGCTTTAAGTCCTTATCAAATGCTGTTGTTAGCTGATTGTCTTTTCTCATTCTAGTTGTTTATCCTGCTTTTTGATATGATGGATAATTTTTTATTTATTCTTGACATTTTGTCTATTATATTCAGGTCTCTGAGTCCTGCTTAAACTTTTAATTTTAGAAACAGTTACCCTGATTATGTTTATCACACAGGCCTTGTAAGCTGTACTTCAATGACAATTTAATTTAGAGCCTTTCAGTACTCTTATGGTCTGCTGGGTTTATCTGATATGGACGTGGTCCCCCTTGGTCCCAGCTGATGCTGCCTGAGGGGGCCTGGTGCCCCTAGGTGGTGTAAGGGAGACTTTGACCCATGGAGATAGAGTCTTCCCATGATGGGCACATGTTGGATCCCATTTGAATAATTACTGGCTACCAGGGGTCTCTTGGGTTTAGGGAGGGGAGTCTTAGACCCCCCTGGAGGGATGTCTTCTCCTGATGCTTATTGTCAGGGGAGCTTCTTGTTGGTCATCCTTGACTGGTGCTGCCATGGCTGCTTGGTGATGCTGGTGCTTCTTGCATTTGATGTGGGGGAGGAACGAGGCTATCTATGTGAACTACTGTTGGATTTGGGGTTGTGAGGTGCCCTGCCATTACGTTCATCCTAGAGTCCTGGAAAACCCAACATTCCACCTTTCCCTTTACCACCACCTTTCAAGCACTTCTTTGGTTGCCTCTTGCTTTATTTCCTGGGTTTGTAATTGTGCTTGCCTGGTAAAGGGCAGGAAGAAAAAAAATCTACACCATCTTTTGAACTGGAGGTCCCTATAGACTTTTTGATGATTAGAGGTTTTCATTATCCACACTTAACTTTCAAATAATTATTTAAAAAACTATTAGATATTATTTCTGTCAGCACATGCAGCCTCTCATCTCTAGCATCTCCTCCTCCAAGTTCAGGAAACCCCCTACCATCATAGAAAACTTAGCAGGTGTTGAGTAAGTCACAAGAATACCTGGCACTTCTTAAGACAAAGTGCTAAATTCTCTATGTGACTCTTCTCATGTAATCTTCATGATGATCCAATGACATTGTATTTCTACTATTTCCATTTGATGAATGAAAAAACTGAGTCTTGGAGGTCATGTAATGTGTGACACACTAAAAAGTTATGAGTCAGCATTAAAACCAGGTCCATTTAGCTTCTAAATGAAAACACTTTATCTGTTATACTACACTGTCTGTGTAGATAGTAAGTGAATACATGGCCTGACCTCAATACCATGACTCCGTGACCTATAGCACTTTATTTATAAAGTCCTTGGATGAACTTTTAGGCTTTTCATTGCATTTGGTCATCTGTTCCCACCACCCAGTTGAAATTGCTTTACTAATGACTGCTGGTCACTTCTAAGCCTCAGTACACCAAATGGTCACTGTGGCACTCATTTTACTGGACCTCTCTGAAAAACTGATGATGATTGCTCCTTTCTCATGCAACAGCATCATTTAGCTCTGGCCTTGTAGTTCAAGACATTTTCTTTGTCACCCACCCACCCACCCACCCCTATCATCCACATTGTGGGTGTTTCTTCAGTGTAAGAATTTGGACCTTGACTGTGCTCTTCTCTACACCATCTCACACATCTCTTTCTTTCCCAGAGAATAGGATGACTCACACTATCTTAAAAGCCCTGACCTCAACTGAAAAATTTCACTCCCAGATTTCAAGCATTTATACATTACATTCTCTAGGTATCCTTCGCAGTTTAAATTCTCACTGTCAGGATCATCATCTTCTCCCAAATCCAGCTGTCCATCATGGCTCTAGCTTTCCTAGCTCTTAGAGATCAGTTTATTTCAACAAATAATTTGTTAACTACCTATTCCTAAAGAATCCTTCAAGCAGCTAACAATACAATAATGATGACAGCTAACAATAAGGAAGATATATCCATCCATGCATACATAAAACACAGCTACATGAACCATATGATTATGCAGTTATAGAATAAGCAAGATATAAAAATGGTCATTTATTGTAAGTAATCATATTTATCTTTAGGATTATAAGATGGAGGTGACTTTCAAAGACTTTTATAGATTAGGTAATGACTGAAAGGGTTTTGGAAGGAACTGTGTGTGGCAAAAAACAGAAGTAACACATGGCATGGTGATGATGGAGATCTCTCCAGGGTCCAATTCCTTTCCTCACTTTGAATTGTTTCCTCTATGTAGCTGTTATTTAACATAACTTGGTATGAAAATACACAGCTTGATATCTTAAGTTTTCAGAAAAAAAAAAAAAAGAACAAAGAAACTTCATAAGTAAAAGAAAGGGGAAATTGGATTAATATGTATTTATAAAAGAGATTTTTTAAAATAAAACTTGTAAAGATAGAAGTAAAATGAATATAAGAATTGATGATGTCACTTTTCTGTCACTTGAATAGTTTTCATTTTCTAGAGAAGTATGTTCTTTTTCCTTGGTCTGGCTTATTCCCTTAGGATAATTATTTGATTTCATCCATGTTGTATATAGCAATAATTTATTTCTTTGTATTGCCAAGTAGTATTCCATTGTATAGATATATCACAAATTTTTATCTATTCATCTGTTGATGGGCACTTGGATTGTTTCCAGGTCTCTGACTACTATCAATAAGCTGTCATTAACATTCATGTATGTGTCTTTGTGAAGACACATGTTTTCATTTCTCTTGATTAATACTTAGGTGTGGAAGGCCTGAGAAGTGTACTCATTGGATACTTAACTCTTTAAAAATACTGCTGAAAATTTTTCCAATTTTTGAAAAACATTTTACATCTCTCATTCTGCTTTCACAGTTGTTTAAGCAGATTTTCTTCCTGATTCAGCAGAGATACATGGAATAATATAATGCAGTGTTGCCCAATACAACTTTCTGCAATGATGGAAACATTCTATATCTGCACTGCCCAGTAGAGTGACCGCAAACTACATGAGGCTATTGGGCAATTGAAATACAGCTAGTGCAACCAGGGAATTGAGTTTTTAATTTTATTTAATTTTAATTAACTTAAATTTAAGTATTTACTTGTAGCTAGTGACTACTGTTCTGTATGGTTCCTGGTCTTTAATATCACTCTCTACCCCAAAGAATTAGAGTTCCTAGAAGAATAAATGATTCCATAATTGGGTAGCAAATCTGAAGAAGAGTCTTGAAGCATAATTTTATTACATGAAAATATGGATTTTTGCAAGAATGTCTGTAGTGGTGAAAAGGAGTCAATTTAAGGGGCTCTTCTTGGGCAAACTGTAGTAATTGAGCATTGAAAGAAAAAATAACTACCCTCAATTGGGACAAGTAGTTTGTTGGAATAGTCATGACTAAAAGGAGAATATAACTGAAATTGCTCCAAATATACCAAAAGATACTGTAATAAGCCATTCAATAGTTGCTGACCCAGCTGGCAAAAAGTGGCATGTGTTGGTCTATCAGATTATGTGGGACATATACTGAAATTCTGACCAACCACCAAATTATAAAATACAGAGTTTTTTTTTTTACAGATTTTTGAGTTGTAATTGCTATACAATAAAATGCACATATTTAAGTGTATATTTTATAAATTTGAAATACATATAGACCCATGAAACCAGCACCATAGTCAACAAAATGAACCACTGCAAGTTTACTGGTGCCCCAGTAATCCTCTTTTTCTCCCTTTCCCCCTGACCCTGCCTATCCCCAGACACTCATTCACCTTTCTGTCACTTTTGATTACTTTTCATTTTCCTGAGGACTGTGTTCTCTTTTCTTTCTGGCTCCATTCACTTAGCATAATTGTTTGATTGCATCCATGTTGTGTATAGCAATAGTTAATTCCTTATATGTTGGTAGTAATCCACTGTACTACAAAGTTTTATTTACTAACCTATTGTTGGGCATTTGGTTGTTTCCATTCTTTGACTATCACCAATAAAGTGGTCATGAACTCTTAAAAATTGTTTCCAAAATTTTAAAATATTTTACATTCTCACCAGCAGTGTATGAGAATATCAGCTATTTCAAATTCTTTTCCAATAATTGGTGTGACTTTTTGTTTTTCAATTTTTTATGTATTCTAGCTGGAGTGCAGAGGTTATCTTGTTTGATTTGCATTTCTGTAATGACCAAATATGTTGACCAACTTTCATGTGCTTGTCTATATATCTTCTGTCTATATAGAAGAAAGTATGTCTATCTATACATTGCTATCTATCTCATTCTTCTTTGGAGAGATTCTATTCATTTATTTTGTCTATTTTTAATTGGTGTGTTTTTCTTCTAATTCTTTCGCTGTGAGATTTTTTAAAAATCTATTTTAGATATGCTATCTTTGTGGGGTATATATTTTGTAAATATTTTCTCCTAGTCAGTGGTTTGCATTTTTGTTTTCATAACATTTTCATAAAACAAAAGTTCTTAATTTTGATGAAGTAAAATTTATCAGTTTTTGAAAATTTTTACTTTCATGCTTTTTGATTCCCAGTTACATAATCTTTGTGAAACCTTAAGCCACTAAGATTTCTCCTCTGTTGTCTTCTGGTTTAGCTTACATTTAGGTCTACCATGCATTTTAAGTTAACTTTTGTATCTGGTAGAAGGTAAGGTTCAAGGTTTATATTTTATGAAGAGAATATAGACACATAGTTTTTCCAGAACCATTAGTTGAAAGAAACTAACTTTTCCCCATTGAATTACCTTGACATCTTTGTTAACAATAAATTGAACTCATTTGTGTGTGTTTAGTTTTGAACTCTTCTCAGTTTCATTGATCTATATTGATCTTATGTCAATGAAATCTACTGAAGTGGTATTTTTTTCATTTTTCATTCTGTTAATGTCGTGAATTAGAGTGGTTGATTTTCAAAAGTTAAATCAATCTTGCATTGCTGGGAGGAATCCCACTTGACTCCATTAGCTAAATTTTAAAGAAATTCTAGGTCTATCTTCACAGGGGCATCTGTCCCTAATTACAACTACTTGTGATGTGTTTGTCTGATTTTGGCAAATAGGTTATTCTGTCCTTAGGAATAAGTTGGGAAATTGTCCTTCCCTTTCAATATTTGGGACGAATTTGCAGATAATTGTATCATTTCTTCCTTCAATTTTGTAGAATTCTCTAGTGTGGCCATCTAGATCTAGAGTTTTCTTTGTTAGGTTTTATTTTACTGCAAATTCAATTTCATGAATGGCTGTAAGGCTGTTCACTTTCTGAGTTCAGTTTAGCAGGTTGTGTCTGTGAAGGAATGTTTATCTCATCTAAGTTGTTGAAACTATTGAAATAACATTTTTCATAATTTTCCTTTATTATCCTTTTAATGTCTGAGTAAAATGTATAGTGATGCTTCCTCTCTCATTCCTGATGTTGTTAATTAGGTCTTTTCTCCTTTTCTTCATTAGTCTGGTTAGAAGTTTACAGACTTTATTTATCTTTTTGAAGAACTAGCTTTTGGTTTCATTGATTTTCTCTTATTTTTCTGTTTTCAATTTCATTGATTTCTGCTATTATCATTATCATTTCAATTCTTCTGCTTTTTTTAATTAATTGAGAAGGCAGTTTAGCCTATTGAATTGAGACCTCTGTACTTTTATATTATTGGTATTTAGTACTATAAATTTCCCTCTAAACATTACCTTTTTGTCAGTCCCAAATTTTAATGCCATGTTTTAATTTTGTTCAAAATGCATTTGATTTTTATTTCTTCTGTGTGTCTGTAAGCTGTTTAAATGTGTATTATGCAATTTTCAAATATCTGGAAAATTTCTAGATGTGCTTCTGTTACAGATTTTTAATTTAACTTCATATGGGTCAGATATGAACTTCAAATGATTTAAATCCTTTTAAGTTTATTCAGATTTGTTTTATGGCCCAGGTTACAGTCTCTCTTACTAAACATTCTCTGTGCACATGAAAATAATTTAAATCCTGTTGTAAAGTGGAGCATTATAGAATGACCAATTAGGTCAGATTTTTTGATGATGTGGTTGAAGTTTTCTGCTTTCATATTTCTGTTCTATCAGTTATTGAGAGAGTGATGATAAAAATCGATGCCTATAATTGTGGTCTTGTCCATTTCTTCTTTCAGTTCTATCAGTTTTTGATTCATGCAATTGTATGCTCCATTTTTATTCACATAAACATTCTGGATTCATATGCCCTCTTTATGAATTTACCTCTTGCCATAATCTTCTCTAAGACATACTTTGTCCTATATTAATATAGCCACTCCAACCTTACTTTGGCTAGTTTTGCATGGTCTATTTTCATCTTTCTACTTTTAGCCCATTTGTATCTGTATATTAAAGTTAATTTTGTATAGGAAGCATATAATAGGGTCTTGCATTTTATGCAATCTAAAAATCCTGCTTTAAACCATTTACATTTAATATCATCATTTGAGATTGTTGAATGTATATCCACCACCTTGCTATTTGTTTCTACCTGTCCCATCTCTTCTTTGTTCTTATAATTTTGTGATGTCATTTTTCAGATTGGGTATTTTTTAATGGCACTGTTTTTTTTCATTTTTGACTTATTAGTCATAGCCCTTTCTTTTGATTTTTGGTGTTTGAATTAGATTTTTTAAATATATATCTTTAATTTTAATATATATCTTTAATTGACCACACAAATAATATTATATCAATTCATGTGATTCCCATATTGGCTCTCCTGGCATTTTTGTTATTATTGTCAGATATTTTACATCTAAAGGTATTAGAAATCACAAAATGCTGATTTCTTTATAAACAAATTTTACCTTTATTAACATATATTTAAAATGAAGCTTATTTTACATTTACTCTCTCATTTACCATATCTGGTGCCTAGTATTCTTTGTGTCAAATCCAGATTACAAGAATCATTTTCCTTCTACCTGGAGAACTTCCTTTAATGTTTCTTGTTGTTCAGTCTACCAGTGATAAATTATTTCAGTTTTGACATGTCTGAATATGTCTTTATTTCTTTTTTAATTTTTGGAAGAAATTTTTGCTGGCTATAGAATTCTAGGTTGTCTTTCTTTCCTCCATTTTGAAAGTTTTGCTTCATTATTTCTGAGCCTGTATTACTTCCCATATGAATTCTGCATCACTTTCTTCTCTGTCCTTTATGTAATGTCCCTATTTGTTTCTTGCTGCTGTAAGATTCTTTTTATCACAGGTTTCAAAATATTTGATTATGTTGTGCATGGTGTGTTTTTTTCATTTGTTTTTCTTGAGATTTATTGATCTTTGATTTGTGCGTAGATTTTTTACAACAAATTTGGAAAACTTTTAACTGCTATTTTAAAAGCATGTATTCCCTTTTCCTTTGAGGATTCCTCATTCACATATATTCAGCTACTTAAAATTAACCCACAGTTCATTGAGATAAAGTCTTTTTAGTGTCTGTTTTTTCATTGTGATTTATTTTGGATAGCTTACAATATTTCTTCAAATTCATTATTTTTTTCTCTAATATTAAATCTCTTATTAATCTCATTCAGGGTATTTAACTCTCAGACATTTTAATTTTTATATTTTCTATATATCTCCTTAACCTCTTTGACCTTTCATCTGCATTCTTAAACATATATAATATAGTTCCAATAATTGCTTTTAATATCCTTGTCTCCCATTTATCTCACCTGAATCATGTCTGGTCTTTTACTGATTTTTCTCCTTATTATGGATCATAGTTACTTGCATAATTGATATTTTTTACTGGATACAAAGCCTTGTATTGTTGAGGAACCAGGTACAACCTTGGTGGCTCTATCTGGGGGAAGGTAGAGGAATCACTGTGAATGTGCTAGGAGCCTTCTCTGAAACAAAGGCTTCTTTTCAGGAAAAAGGTTGTTACCAGCACTTTATCCCACTTGGAGCAAAGGCACTTCTCAGAGTCAGCTCCTTCCAGCCCTTCTGTCTCATCTGTGGGGAAATGGAGGGAGAACTATACCCCTTGAGAAACAGGCTCACTAAACACTGAGAATTAATCATAAGATTATAGCACCACACCATTGCCCACACTGCACCACCACAGCAAGTTTCCAGAATGATAATAGAGCAGTGCAGCTGGAAATGCTGCAAACGCAGACTTATTCGGAGGAGGAGGAGGACTACCTGGGGGAGCTCACAGGTGACAGGGGAGAGAAAACAAGGGCATGAGAGAAATGTGTAGCAAACATTAAACAACATAATTCCTAGCCAGATCAACGCAAAGTCACACACTAAACACCTATTTACTTAAATTCCTATTACCTGATTCAACATGCCTTGATTTCAATAACAAAATACCAGGTGCACCAAAATTTAAGAAAAAATACAGTCTGAAGAGACTAAGGAAGCATCAGGAATCAAGACTTAGATGTGATAAAACATCAAAATTGTCAGAAGGGATTTTTGAAATAGATATGATTAATATGTTAATGACTCTAAGGAAAAATGTAGAAAATCTGCAGACTGATAGATATTGTAAGCAGAGACATGGAAACTCTAAGAAAGAACCAAAAGGATATGTTAGAAATTAAAAAAAAAAAAAAAACACCACAGTAGCACAATACCTTTGATAGTCTCCGCAGTAGATTGCACAGCTGAGGAAAGAATAAGTAACCAGGAGATAGGCCAATAGAAACTTCCTAAACTGAAATACAAAGAGAAAAAACAATGGGAAAATAAATACATAATTGAATGTCCAAGAACTGTGGAAAAATTTCAGGAGGTGTTATATAAGCATACATTTGAATGCAAGAGAAGAAAAGTAGATTGAAACAGAAAAAATATTTTCGGTACTAATGGTCAAGAACTTTGAAAAATTAATGACAGACAACAAACCACAGATCCAGGAAGCCCTGAGAACCCCAAGCAATATAAATATCACAAAAACTATGCCCCCCCTAAAACCATCAAACAAAGATGGTGAAACTGAATTGTGAAAGAAGGCAGAGAAGAAATGTTTTTATAGACACAGACAAGCTTCTTCTAAAAATATTATGGAAGTGCAAAGGGAACAGAATAGATAAAATAAACTTGAAATAGAAGAATGAAGTGGGGGAATCACTGTGTATGAGATAGTAAGGTCACTGTACAGCCACAGTGATAAATTTAGTATAGTATTGGTGGAGGGATATCCACATACAGTTGAATAGAATAGAGAACTCTGAAATAATCCAAATGAATATGCCCAACTATATTTTGAAAAGGGGCATAGACAGTTCAATGCAGAAAGGATAATCCTTTCAATAAATGGTCCTGGAGCAATTGGGTGTCCATAGGGAAAGAAAAAGAACTTTGGTCTATACTTCACACCTATTATAAAAATTAACTTAAAATGGATCATGGATTTAAATGTAAAATAATAAAACTTTTAGAAAAAAAGTTTGGAAAAAGTCCTTGGGATATAGGGGCAGCCAAAAAATTACTAAATTTGACAACAGAAGCACAATTAATGAAAGGAAATGTTGGTAAATTAGACATCTAAAAGAAAACCTTCCACTCTGCAAAAAATCCTGTTAGTAAGATGAAATGACAAACTAGAGACTAAGGGAAACTATTTGCAAATTACATATCCAAAATAAAACTATTACCTAGAATACATAAAGAACTCTCAAATTCAACAGTAAATAAACCATCCAATTAGAAATGAATAAAAGACAAACAGACATTTCACCAAAAAAGGCATAAAATTGCAAATAAGCACATGAAAAAATGTTCAACATCATTGTCAGGGATCTGCAAATTCAAAGTACAATTATTAGAGTAGCTAAAATGGAAGTAGAATTTGTAAATTCATATTTTATTAATATTTCTAAAAAAAAACACCAAACACTGGTGAGGATGGAGAGAAACTGCATCACTCATACATTTCTGGTGGGAACATAAAATGGTTTAGACATTCTGGAAAATAATTACCATATGACTCACCAATTGTAGTCTTGGGTATTTATTCCCAAGAAATGGAAATTTATTTTCTCACAAAAACCTCAATGGGAATGTTCATAGCAATGTTATTCATGATAACCCCAAACTGGAAACAACCTGGAAGTCTTTCAATGGGTGAATGCAAAAAAATGAATGCAAAAAAACCATGGAATATCATTTATCAAAAAAAGGAACAAATGATTGAGATACATAATAATTTGGATGACTGTCCAGAGAATTATGCTGAGTGAAAAAGCAAATCCCAAAAGATTACACTTTGTATTATGCCATTTATACAACCTCTTTGAAATAAAAAAATGATGGGAATGGAGAAGAAATTAGTGGTTTCCAAGTGTTAGGGGCAAGGAGGGGAAATGCAGGTAGGAGGGAGAATGATGTGGTTAGAAGATTCTTTGTGACAGAACTTTTCTGATCTAGACTATAGTGTGGGTGTGAAGCCACACACGTGAAGAAATTACATAGAGGTAAACAACACACACACACACACACACACACACACACACACAAACTCAAATAAAACTGGAGAAATCTGAGTAAGATTGGTAGATTTTACCAATGTCAGTATCTTGGCCTTGATTTTGGGGGAAACTGCAAAAAGAGATATGGGGTTAGCATTTCTATTTGGATTAACTGTAAAGTTTTGGAAATGGATGGTAGTGATGGTAACACAACACCATAAGTGTGATTAAAACAGCACTGAATTACATATGTGAATGTAGTTAAAACAGGAAATTTTCAGTCATGTATATTTTACTAGAATTAAAATTAAAAGATAAAACATAGACTGTATGGCACAGTGAACCCTATTATAAGTGATGGACTTTAATTAGCAGTACAATTATAAAAATGTTGTTTCATGAATTAAAACAAATGTACCACACTAATGCAAGGTGTTAATAATAAGGTGGTTACTGGAAAAAAAAAAAAAAAAACACCCTAATGTAAACTATGGGCCACAGTTAATACAATTGTAATAGTCTTTCTATCAGTTGCAACAAAGGTAGGACACTAATGCAAAATGTTAATAATGGGGAGGGGTTTATGAGAATGCTGTATTTTAAACATGATTTTCCTGTAAACCTACAACTTCTCTAATTAAAGAAATTAAAAAGAAGTGTAGCAGAGAACCTAAGATGGCAGCTAGGTGAGACAGGGCAAAAAAAACACCTCCATGAAAAATACTAGATAAAAACCAGAAAGTGACCTAGAACACCACTTCCAGCATAGCACCAGCCAGACAAGGTCTGCTAAATCCACAGGGAACATGCATTTGGTGAAACCAGAAGCTTGCATTCTTAAATGAGTGAGTGAGCCAGCTGAAAGTCCTGCAGCCATGCTGGGGTGTGGGGAAACAGTGGGCTGGCATTTGGAGACAGAATAGTTCTTTAAAAAAAAAA